>NC_056732.1:1150608189-1150613189 GCF_019279795.1 Protopterus annectens | reverse complement strand
GCAATGTACATGATTTTAAACAGGTCTCTTTACTATTACTTAACCTAAACTTGCATGCATAGACTGATTGTCTCCTGCTACTGTGATTGTTTATCTCTGCCTGTTTTGCTCCCTACCCACCATCATCTCTGCTCATTTCATTTGATGCAGTGTCCCAACAAAAGCTTCTCTCTGAACTTGCAACATTAGATCTCACTCACCCCCTACCCCCGCCTGGTTTCATAGTTATCTATGCAATTGTCAGCAGGCACCTAAATGGCAACAAAACCTTTCAGCATTTCAACCAGTCTTTGTTGGTGTTCCCCAAGGGTCACTACTCGGCTCCTTCTATTTAATATTTTCATAAATAAACTTCATAACTCTACAACACTTTCTACTTTGCAGCTCTCTTATAATATGCTGATGATTCAACCCTTATCTGCTATGATCATCCATAACAAAATTACAGGAAATCACTCAAAAATCTTTCACTGAATTAGAAATATGGCTAAAAAAATTCTAACTTGCTGCTTAATGCCAAAAAAAACCCCAAACTTATGCTATTTACTGTAAAACACCATCTTAACCAGAAACAGACATTTCATATTACCTCAAGTAATAAAACAAAAATAGAAACCATAAGCCAAACTAAACTACTCGGTGTTGTAATAAATGGCAACCTAAAATTTGATCAACATATATTCCATTCCTTCAAGAAAACTTACCAAAATCTTGGTTCCCTCTTTAAGGCCAAATAATGCCTGACAGATCAAGCTCTATTATATGCTTCACCTGTTCTTACAAATATCAACACTACGTATAAAACCAAACTCATCTTCTGCTACTACAAAATACCTAAATTTGCAATCAACCAACTTTATAAAATACACCATCATCTTGCATAATAACAAAGCAGTTGACATCCTCACAACTAATTATTGCCCACAACCTATTGTCCTCTCAAGACAAATGCCCAGCATTACAGTATACTGTACTGTATATTTACCTACTAGAGACCTTTGCTATAGCAACAAATGCTTGCTATGTATCAGTAAATCATTCAACACTACTGCAGACTCTCCCTACTCTCATTATGTGTCAAAATGTTAAAACAGATAGAAAACAAATAGTTTCAAAACTTTTCTTAAGAAGCACCTATGCCAAAGTTGATCCCGTTTCTCCTGCTCACGTGGCTACTTTTTTCTAGCCCTTACACCCACTTTGCTTCCCAGTCTTTTTGTACCTTATTACTCCTCATCCTGCACTTATTTCCTGAACTCTTACTTATCTTCAGTCTTTCACACCCCCCCACTAACTACAATTCCTCCTCTGTCCATTTATCTTCCCACTCATTTTCATAGCTTTTCCTTTCATATTTCTCTTGTCAATTTTAAGCTACATTCCACTTGTCTGTAAATTATTACTAAACTCAAAAACGCCCCAGTTTCCCTGTAAGCATCATGCTATAAATACATTGTTATTGTATGTTATTTCTCTATTTAATAATTAGCCAATTTATATTAATTTCTCTCTTTTTTTTGTGTTAAAATGCTATGCTCATGTAGGAAATATATAAAAATATTTAAAAATCAAGTAAATAAGATCATGTATAGATGTTTTTACCCTGCAATTATAAAGGTATACCATGTGTAACTTAAATATGGGGCATTTCTCCTCAGGCATCAGTTGAAAAGGTTTTTACCCATTCGGGCTTTTCCTGGTTAACACAGAAAAATAAATAAATTCACAGGACAGTTCAGCACATAGGTCTTGAATATCTGCTGATGCAAATACTGTATACTGGTCTGCAGGAAAGTAGAAGTTTCTTTTATGTCAAATTATGAATATGTGCAATATTAATATTTATGTTAATAACTTGATTCAGATAGAGTGTACATCATACTTCGTGGTATCAAGGTGATACTGCAGACATTTTCACCAGTACTTGCTGTCTGCCGACTTTCAATTTGCAGGAATATTCACTTATTTAGTAATAAAATATGCATGCATGCAAAAATATTATACTTCTGCAAATATCTCAAGCTTTGTCTACCTTAATGCATTTTGGAGCAGCATTTTTATTCATAGTCATCAGCACGGTAAAAAATGCTTCTCAGACAAATAGGTAATTGATACCAAAGAAAATGTGAGTTAGATATTTTCCAGAAGTAGTATGAATATATGCCATATGTTAATAATTATGTCAATAACTTCAACAAGAAAATGTTTATATGTTACACCATAGTATCAAATGAAAGTATATGAACAACTTGAAAAAAAACTGACGGTTTCTAACATGCACTCCTTTTCAGATATTTATTATATTTATTTGTACATTATTAAATATTATTACAAATCATAACTATTCAAATATCTCACAAATGGAGTTAACATCTACAAAACTGCTTTGAAGCAATTTGATGATCACATCTGCATCAACAAAAGTCACACTTAATAATTATAATCTACACGGTTTGTGTGATATTTATAGTTGTTTGTATACTTTTAATAATAAAAAGTACATATAGTCTAATTACTTCTTAAATATAAAATCACTGTTATATCTGGCTGACATATTAATGTCACAATTGCTAAGATGAGTATATGTAGCATAACTTTCATTTTTGTAACTTTTATAGTTTTTGAGATATATATACATGGGTTTACAGGTAAATTGCAAACCTATATTGTCAGGAATTTAGCTCATGCAAAAGCTGGCCATAGGGGAAATCTGCCGGTGCCAGGCAGTATAAAATTCCACTCAGGCTAGGTGTTAATGAATTAAACTGGAGAAAGTATTTGCTAATTAAATGTTTATTTAACAATGTACCTTATTTAAGCATGTTTCCCAAAGTGTCCTCCTAATGAAAAAAAGTATTTTGAAAATCGCAAACAGATGTTTTGCTGTGTGTGTGTGTGTGTGTGTGTGTGTGTGTGTGTGTGTGTGTGTGTTTGTATGACAGTGTGAATTGTGTGTTTGTGTGGATTTGTCTGCATTTGTGTGTGTGTGGATTTGTGTGTTACATGTGTGTGCATGCTTGTGTATATATGTGAGTGTGTGCTTGTCTGTTGCATGTTTCTGTGTCTCATTGTGTCTGCTCTGTGTCTATACATGTGTGTGAGTATTTGTATGTCAATGTGAAATCAGCAGAAAGCAGGGTCATGGAATTTTCTTGTTGGGCTACTGTTGTGTGATCTTATAGTTAGTATATACATTCGAGTTGTGCAGGTACAGGGATACACTTTAATGTGTTTTCAGTAAAGGTTTACTGGAGAATCCATGTGATAGGTCCTTCCTCCTTACTGCCCACCAAAAAAAAAAAAAACTTTAAGGTGATATACCATTTTAGAGATGATTTCAAATCTAGCTCCATAAAGAAAAGCAGGTTTTTCCAAGATGAATACAGTCTTTGTGGAAGACCAGATAAGATTCTCTACGCATAAGGGTCTGAAACTCTGAGACACTTGAAGTAAGGCTGATAATTACAAGAAAGTTCATTTTTCAATGAAAACACTAGACTAACCTCAAATTGCTAAGATGCAAGTCTTACAAATAAGAAATTCAAATCATAATGAGGACAGGGGTATATTCAAAGTAGGACAATCATGCAGCACTACTTTAATGGATGCTTATATACATATATATATATATATATATATATATATATATATATATATATATATATATATATATATAGTCTTGGCTCACTGTCTTACTTTACAGGCTCATGATTTACAAGCATAGTTGAGTCATGCACATTGGCTGTGGAAAGACAATATCAGATCATAAATGCTTCTGAAATAAGTTGAACTCAGCTGCAAGCTGACCAGCCAGGGTAATGTAGGACACTATCACCCAAATGAGAATTCTTTCCAATTAGAGGCATAGACTGGCAAAGTAAAGGATTTATAGAAACTTCAATAACATCTAAGGCCAGAGTCAGTAAATGCAGTAGGAAAGAAGGAGTTAACTGTTTATTTATTTAGATTTTTATCATCAGAGTTCTGCTGGGTAGAAACAATTTATACAGTTATTCTTTTGTTCATCCATCCATGCATGTATTTATGAATTTATTTTGTTGTTTTCATTTTGTTAAGATGGTTAAGTCTACTGGATATAGACCATTTACACAGGGAACTGGAGGAAAAAAGCTCCAAAAAGAAATAAGAGAAAAACATAAGTAAATATGGCAGGTGCATAAAGGAATATAAAGTAATTTTGACATTACATGATTAGAGACACAGAGGTATTGTCCAAATCAGACCCTCAAGTAGAGGAAGTTATCAACTGCATCATGGAGGACATCTTTGTCTTAGACAAGAGAGTTATCCCATATCACGAGGACTTGAGATCCTGAAACCATATCCTTCTAAGAAATCAAGGGAGATATAAATGAACTGTGGTCTTTTGCCTAACATCATAGGACTAAGACAGGATATGAAAAGAAATGGTTGGAATGGATGTTGGAATCTCTCATTCCACAGACCAGAAGAAATGCCCACCTCTATCTCCCTCCTGTGCGGTTGAACTTGAGCTGCACAAAGGAGGTGGGGGACTGTATTCTGACTGCATTCTACAGAGTGGTGAATATATAGTGGTGAATATATATATATATATATATATATATATATATATATATATATATATATATATATATATATATATATATATATATATATATATATATATATATATATATATATATAAGGCAATGATTCTCAGTCCACAGCTCAAAGACAGGAGTGGAAGAGTGGATCAGAGAGTCTGTCAACTCTTTCACTTCTCCAGGGATGTGACTTACTGACAGAGTGATTTCTGTGTGCATGGCTGACTGCCAGGTGAGCATCACCTCTCTGCAGAGGTGGTATGAACCTGCACTCCAGTGTTTGTATAAGTACCACTCAGTGTTCCACCTGTCTTACTAGATAAGGAGGGGCCACTAGAATCTGCCTTGCCTGTGAAGCCACACACACACACATATATATGTATGTATATATATATATATATATATATATATATA
>NC_056732.1:1150523704-1150566907 GCF_019279795.1 Protopterus annectens | reverse complement strand
ACACGCACACACACACACACACACATATACATACACGCACACACAAACACACAGCACACCTACATATACTCACACATATACACATGCACACCCAGATATATACACACACATGCACACATCCACACCCACACATACCAACTCTCACCTAAACAAACCCACAACACACTCACATATGCACACACACACACACACACACACACACACACACACACACACACACACACACACACACACACTCACACACAAACACACCCACACACACTCACCAACACACCCACACACCCAGCCACACCCACCCACATACACACACCCACCCACACACACCCACACACAAAAAACACACATATACTCACACACACACACACACACACACACACACACACACACACACACACACACACACACACACACACACCCACACACACCCGCACACCAACACACACCTACACACACCTACATACACCCACACACACCCACACACACCCACACATGCACACACGCACACCTGCACACCCTATCCTTGGTTACTCACTTCTTCTTTTTGTGATTAATTCTCTGGTATCTATGTGGTCTGTAATGTAAGCAGGAGCTTTTTTCTTATAACTTTCTCCTCAGACAATGTGATGGTTTCCAGGTTTTAAATCTAGAATAAAATATTATCTTTCCTTTATCAGAAAATTCTAGTTAGGATTTTCACTATTTTGAAATGTATTTCATTCTGTAAGCCCATAACTTCGACTGAATTATAAATATAGAAAACTATTAAAGTAATACACCTGCAATTAATTTGCTGAAAAAAAGATCTTAAAGTTGTCATTTTCTAATATTTCTCTGAGTGTAATAAACTCTATAAACCTCACTGTCATCACTGAGACCCAGTGAATTTCCTACATGTAGGGATTTAGTGTGCTCACTTGAAATCTTCCCTGCTCCCTTGTTCCACCTCACTCATGATACTATTTCCATACTACAAGCAATCGTACAGTCTTAACATTTAGAAGTGCTCATTGCTTGTTTTAACCTATTAGTAGCTCATATTTGTTATTTCCATGAATGCTGTATATTTTCCCTTCACATTGTATACAACTCCATCATCCATTAGCTTGTCACTCTGTGACTAAAAGGTGGCAGTAAGGCAATGAGCTATCAGGTCAGTGGTGTGATTTTCTCTCTGTTTTTTTCTCAGTTGTACAGTCATTCTCAGAGGGCATGTGGCTATACGTTGGCATAAGCATATCAGCAGTTCCCTTTTTTCATCTTTCTAGAATATGTGCTGCCATTCTGTATGCATTAGAAGCAGAAAATGTGATATCCAATATATGAGCTAGAGTTTTAACTGAAACTATTGGAAGCAAAGTCAAATAGTCTCCCTAATATCACAGTGGAACTGGAAACATCTATATACTTAAAAAAAGAGCATCTCATCAAGTTATCCATTATTAACTATTTTTCAAATTGCTTTAAAAATTAAGATATAAAAAATGTAATGCTTGTGAAAAGCTGTTAAAGTGGCATATTTGTCAAAGTGTACACTATGTAGTCATGTCCACAGTGAAAGTGTATTCCACACAAGTCTCTTACCTCTAGCAAGCCACGTATGTCACTAGGGTCAATAGTGGATGCTGGTCCCTAGATATAAAATAAAACAATTAGAACCATGCATTTCTTGCTCTTTGAAAAAAATATATAATTTTAATGTTTAAATATTCAGTGAATATTATAGTGAGAAAACAATAGTAATTTACAGCAAAGTAGTTACAACTTTTTCAGTGAACCAATATTTTCTTAAATGGTCATATGGAAATCTGTACCTGTGGCTATGATATTCAAGGGGTGTATCATGAGCAAATGTAAAACAGGCATTTTGAATGCCATTTTGCAAGAAACACACTGCAAATTAACTGAGAATAAATAAGAGTTCATAGTTCTCTCCTGGAAAAGGCCAGTTTGTCTTTTGGTGGGGTTGCAGCTACATCCAGTGTATACGTTTACATATCTTGCTTATCTTGAAAATTAATTATGATTGAAAGTATAGGGTTCAAAAAACTGACCAAGGAATTAATGTAGTGCCATTAGTACACTAGTTGTACTGGACTATGGTGACAAAGCAAGAGATGAGCCATAGGTTAAAGCAATGAATTTACTAGTCAACCTTCATCAACATCCCCAGCTATGGTCATGAATTTTGAGTAGTGCCCAAGAGGATGAGATCACAGATACAAATGACAGAAATGAGATTCCCCTCACAAGGCAGCCAAGTTCATCCTCCATGATAAAGGTAGGGGCTCTGTAATCTGACTGGGACTCAGAAAGAAGCCAGCTGAAATGCTTTGGTCACCTTGTGAAGATGCCCCTGGGTGCGGTCACCACAGCAAGGCAGAAAGAAGGTGATACACCTCTGAAAGCTCCAAACACTTGTTGGCAAACTAAAAAGAGATAGTGAAGTGGCTAACAGATGTCAAACAACTATTCTGTCTGAGTGCATGTAGGTCTATCACATACACTTTGGTCATGGATGATTTTTGAGTGGTAGCCCCCAAAGCCATAAAATGTATTGCACTCAAACTTTTTTTTGTCAGTTTTTTGCTATATCTAGTAATATGTGGGAGAAGCTGAAGTTCCACAAACTACAAAGAATTAAGATTGGATTTCTCCGATCATAATGAACTAATTATGTCTTCCTGAATGCCAAAATCACCTGCATGTGACTGCCTGGACATGTTTGTCTTGAACACATAAAAAGTTCATTGTTATCAGAGACTTGATCATAATTCTATATATAATTTATCATAAAAGGAAATTATGCATAAAAAGTCACGTTAATGATGTGGTAATACTGTAGTAAGTGCACAGAAATACAGCCAACTCATTGCAAACAGAACAACGTTCATGTGCGAAACAGTAAAGAAAAAAATCTCATCTCCTTCTGCATATAAAAATGTTACTCTCCTACCTTATATTCAAAATTGTCTTTATGTTTGTCACTAGCAGAAAAATTACTCTTCATAGAAAGTAAATATAACTTATTCCTTACATAACTATTTTTATGTTCTGTTTAATAATGATGTTATTTTTTTTGCAAAAGTATATGAATGAATATTTAATAGTGGATTAAGGTGCTTTATTTGACTTTGAATGCAAGACATAATTACAAGTAAAAACTTATTAAACAGGATCCATTCAGTTTACACGAACTGCACAATATTTTCAATTCAGTCTTACATACGTCAAAGAAAGTAGTTGAGTTCCTGTTTATTAGTTTTGTTTCTACAGTCCCAGTATGATAAATATCCATTAGGACTCTTCAAGCTATTCACAAAGTCATATGACTTAAGTAACAGCATATTGGTTTTACTTAGTGTTGTTGCAGTGTCTCATAATATATTCTGTTTTGCATCTGTGCTTCTGTGCCATGTGACACTTCACAGACGTTACCCTAGCTCATCATGCACCTCTGCTAAACCAAATAACTTCACTGTCATGTTTCTTCATGTTATCATATTATTCCATGCTGTAAAACACATTGCATCTGACATAAATCATATTCCTGACACCATACAGCCAATTCAGTTCTATTATTACATTAGATAAGTTAAAACATGATATATGTACCAAGCCTGTCACGCTACAAGTACAAGGAAAAGTGCTCATAGGGTAACACAAACACAAACCCACACACACACACACACACACACACACACACACACACACACACACACACACACACACACACACTTAGTTGGGTTTCCCTACAGGAATGTGTGGAATGATTCTTTTGCTCACCATACATTGCAAATTACATAGTAGAAACAGTGCGACAAAAACCCCTAAAAACACAAAAATTCCTTTTTTTGTAGACCCCCAAAATGTTTTATACACACACACACACACACACACACACACACACACACACACAGACACACACACATATACACATGCAGTCACACTACAGTGAAGAAAAGAAGAAACAAAAACAGAAAAGTGCACTGCAAGCTTGCACAATACAATACATTCTGGTGAAACTCACAGCAATATTAAATTCTCCCACTAAAGTCACTCGGAATGTAGCAGCAGAAACACATAAGTAAGCACACTTAATTGCATATATACACTCACAAACAGATGCAGTGGTGGAGAGGCAATGTCTCACACATACCCAGAAACTCAGATGCATGCATGAGAGCAGACATACAAAACCCACAGATGCAGATGTAGAGGCAGACACACAAATAATTACACAGAGATGCAGAGGCACAGACAGACTCACACACACATATACACAGAATCCCTCCTTACACACACACACACACACACACACACACACACACACACACACACACACACACACACACACACACACACACACACAAATATGCCCAGCAATTACAGCTACTTTCTTGACTATCTACAAATCAGATGTCTTACTTTAATTAAATGAATGAAAACAATATACACATTACACTGCAGCTACCCCAACATACATTCACATATTTCCTTCTATTTCCTTGCTGCAGTTAACACATTTTTTCTCACGCTTGCCTCTCACTAAATGTGGGTTTATGAAAGCCATGGATAGTAAGACTAAGTAAAAAGGCATCTCCTTATAACTGCTGCAGGTATTTTTATTTAACTAATGTTTTTACTTTGTCTTTCTTTTATTTAATGCTCGCTATTCATCTATATTTAAAAAGCATAAAATGTGATCATTTTTTTTTCTTCAGTCTTTGGCTCATGACAGCTTAATATATTGCTATGAAGCTGAGGGCTTGTTACCTGGCTAGAAAGCACAGACAGCCAGCACCAAAGACAAATCCAATCTTTTTTATTTAAACATGAAGCAGACCAGTTTCGGTCCTGAAGACCTTTATCAATGCAAAAAAACAGAAAAATACAATGATAACACCCTTTTTAAAGACATATCTCATAATTGTTCCACCAATCAGAACAAAAATGTTATCACTTAATTAAGTGTAATAAACACACCCACAATAAAATGTATATACAATAAAGCCACATAAAGAATATATTCAATATACCCACATACAAAACTATCAAATGCAGGATATATAAACATATTTGACAACCTAAAAATAAAAAATAAAAAAATTTATGTAAAACTTGGATTTCCTATTTCTTTAAAAAGGGTGTTATAATTGCATTTTTCAGTTTTTTGCATTGATAAAGGTCTTCAGGACCAAAACCGGTCTGCTTCATGTTTAAATACAAAAGACTGCATTCTTCTTTGGTGCTGACCTTCTGTGCTTTCTATTGTGCTTCATTTTGGCCTTTGCACCTGCCATCCGTGCATGGCTTTTCCTGACTTTCACAGATTCTCTTAACTTCACTGGTGGCGTCTGACGAATCCATTTCAGTATTGGTTGTTTCCTGCTTTTAGGCATTATTGGTACACCCTTTTTATATTTTTTTATTATTTTTTGGAGTTTTTTCTATACAGCTGCAGTTTTTCCTTCATGTGGGGATGATTTTTCATGTTTGACAACCATTTGGAGTGTGTCTCAACTCTTTTGGGTTTATGGATGGTCAATTCTGCTCACTGGTGTTTTGACAAGGTTGATGCTGGGTGGTTATGCATCTTTGGGAGATCGTGAATCTATAAGGGGACATTTCAAACAAGAGAATCTTGTTTGACAACTATGCAATGTTTATGGTGAACAGAACTTCGCAAGGTGTTAACTTCTGTTCACTTTAACTGTGGATTTATAAAAGGAACACTAATGGACATAATTTTCCACTGTTTTTGTGATTTGGTGAATGGTGTTTCTTATATTATACTTGGGGATGTTGTCCCTATGTTACAAGGAACACTAATAGGTGCCATTTTCTACTGTTTGTGTGATTTGGTGAATGGAACTTTGCATGGTGTCAACTTTTGTTCATTCTGACTGTGGACTCATATAAGGGAACATTTTAGGCAAGAGAGTCTTGTTTGATAATTGTGCAATGTCTATGGTGAACTTCTGCTCGCTTTAACTGTGGATTCATACAAGGAACATTAATGGGCATAATTTTCCACTATTTTTGTGATTTGTTGAATGCTACGTAATTTCCTATGGTGTCAGCTTATGAATATCTTAACTGAGAGTCATACCAGGAACATTAACGATCGCCATTTTTTACTATAGGTGTTTCTTATACTGTACTTGGGGATGTTTTCTTTATGCTACAAGGAAAACTAATGTGCGCCATTTTCTACTGTTTATGTGATTTAGTGAACGTAATTTTGTATGGTGTCAACTTTTGTTCATTCTAACTGTGGACTCATAAAAGGAACATTAACGGTCTCCATTTTCCACTATTGGTGTTTCTAATATTGTATTCAGGGATTTTGTCCCCATGCTAATAATATATATATATATATATATATATATATATATATATATATATATATATATATATTTTAGGGTAGATGGTTATTGGTTTAGTTTGAGTCAAAGACTGTTTTTGTAACTCTGGTGGTCTCCAGTTTGGGGGTCAATAATATATTTATTAATGGATGTTATTAGCTGCTATTCTTTAACTTTGAGTTTAACAACATTACAGTGTTTTGTGATAATTTTGCTTGTATTTAAACAGTAGATTTATCTACTGGATACTAATGTCATATTCAATAACATGCTCATTAAAAACATTGTTTTGGCCATGCAGCTTAAAAGACTGTCCCTGAAACAAAAAAAACTTTGTTTATGTGTTAGTTAGTGGATCTACTATACAGACATTTTCAGGGGTAGTTCTGCATAATAGATATGTTGGCAGTAATTTTGGGTTGTACTCATCTACAGGAATTGTTGGAAAAGTCTGTTATTAAATCTAGGGACCACTGATGTTCTGGTTCTCACACTGATTGTTTCAATGGACATTATCAATCGACATTTTTTATAATCGGGTTATTGGTTCAACAAAGAAAGCCAAAGACTCATTTCTATCAAGAAATTTATAAGTGTATGTTAATATTTTGTAATGTTTGTGAAAACATTTTCTTAGATAGTGTTTTTTGCAACATTTTTGGTTTTATATCCTTAATATTGGAATGAGTTATTATGATGGGCTGTATTTTCGCTATTGGTTCTTATAGCCAACTAGTTTTGAAACTATCAGCATATTGTAATACAGAGGATTATTAGCTTTCCAAATCAGGGGTGGATTATTGGTGGGATTTTTGATTTTTGTGTTAACACAGGTATTGGTTACTTATGATATTTTATACAGTGTCAATAATTTTCCCTGTCAGCCCCTTTTATTGTACTAAGTTGGTGTTTCCTATCCTAACATGGATCTTATAACAATCTTCAAAGGTCTATCGGTAGATAAGGGCAATATTGGCATTTTTGAGTCTGTTGGAACCAATTTACCTAAAAATGGCCAGGAATCAACTCAAGATGATTTTTATTCACAATTTGACAGTATTTTTAAAAACATGAAGGCTCTTAGATTCAGTGTATGGCACGCAAGGCTTTTCAAAGCCTATATTCAGAAAGGCATCACCCCAAGGGGGTTGAGAATTAGGTTAAAGCCTTTGGTGGGACAACAGGACGAGGCTGTACTTTCATCCTGGTCCAGCATTCAACAAAATTCCTCAATGGAATTTGTGAAGGCTCTATGTGCATTTCATGAATATAGAATTGAATTGCTTAATACAGAAGTTTCTAAAATGTGTCATGATGCTAAACAACATGAACACAAACTCCAATATAAGGAATGTTTGAAGAAATTGAGTGGAGACTTGTTACAATTTGAAAATGAGCTGAAAGCTAGAAAGGTTCACAAACTTAATAGAGATCAGTATGATTACAAACAGGGTCATCCTTTTGAACAGACTAAAAATGTTAAGTTTTCCAAGGTTAGGGACCAAGCTCCTAGACAAAAAAGAAAAAGAAAATTATTTTAAAAAGGACCACAAGTGATGTTTCGGGAGAAGAAATATCCTCCCATGCTGATACTGAAAATGAGGTTTTGCAGACATCACCAGCGCACAAACGGTGTATGTCCCATGATGGTTTGGTAACTAATGACAAGATCTCTTTAGGGGCACACAAAAGGGGAGGGTAGAAAACACAAAGGCAGAGCTCAATCCCAGTCTGACAACAGAGACCATGTTGCAATTCTTGGAACCGAAAAGACAACTAACAATGTCATAAATATCTCTTCTGCTGTTTTGTCAGTAAATGATTGTGATGTAGTAAATAAAGGATCAAATTACACATCAAGTTTTTTTTTTTTCAGAAAGTGATTTTGCACAAGATTTATCGTCTTTTTGTAGACTTTTAAATTTAAAATTTTTTTTCAGAGGTTCAGAAAACCACACAGAACCCAGTGAGGTGTGCTTTAAATTCCATGCATCCAGTTTTGTACCACCAATGAATAAACACGTTGAGATATTTCAGAAATGTATACTCAAAGAGTTACATTTTGGTGGTCATACCAGTGAGGGTTTGCTTTTCAACAATTTAAATCAAGCTGAAAGGGAAGCCCTTTGTAAACTTATCTGGTTATAGATCAAGCAGATAAAGGGGGTTCTATAGTAGTTATGAATTGGTCTGATTATGAACCTGAGGCCAATAGTCAGCTGCAGGATGCCAGATTTTATACAAATATGTTTATTGATGCAACTTCATATTTCAAAATTGAAATTGATAGTTTTTTGGACATGGCTAAGAGTGAGGGCATCATAGATGAGCAAACTTGTTTTCATCTTAAAGTTAACGAACCGTCTTCTCAACATCTTTATCTGCTTCCCAAGGTGCACAAGAGCCTTCATAATCCCCCGGGGTGGTCAATTGTGTCAGGCAGGGGTTCCTTAATGGAACCAATCTCTGTTTATCTTACCAAATATCTTAAGCCTTTGTTGATAGGAGTTAGGGCTAGGATTAAAGATACAACAGAGTTTCCTAACATCATTACTGACTCTCAGGTGGAGGATGAATGGCTATTGTGCACGTTGGATGTAACATCACTATATACTAGCATTCCTCAATGGGCTGGCCTTATGGCACTTAAATTTTGGCTCACCGAATTGGATTTGTATATTCTCGGGTTTAATACCTTTCTTCTTTGTTTGGTTGAGCATGTTCTAACAAAGAATGTTTTCTTTTCAATGGGAAATGTTATTTACAGGTTCAGGGTACCAATATGGAGGTGGCTTTTACCCTAATTTATGTGGACCTTTTTATGGGTTACCTTGAGCATCACATGATCTATAACACAAGTCACAACATTTTTATGGATGAAATGGACATTTGGCATTGATACCTGGATGACTGCTGGATGATTTGGAAATCTGATGCAATTTATTTACAAGAATTTGTCAGTTATTTAAATGACAACAAATGGGGCATTCATTTTACTGTTGATTTCCATAGAAGGTCCATCCCATTTTTGGATGTTTTGATTAACAAACAACAAGATGGTACTTTAGCTAGTACTGTTTATAGGAAGCCGTTCCATTCCAATTCATTACTGCATGCATCCAGCTGTCATCCAGTTCATATTACGAAAAACATTCCAAAATCCCTATTTAAGAGGATGAAAAGAATATGTTTGAATCAGATGGATCTTGTCCATTTCAATAAGGATTTAACCCATAGATTTATGGAACGGGGATATTCCAGCCAACACCTGTCACATCCCAGTTCCATTATAGACAAGATGTCCCGGGATGAACTTCTCACTTATCAAGGTTCTAAATCACAGGAAAAACCTAGAATTAGGTTTACTACCACTTTTGGTAGAAATACTAGACATCTTACTAAATTGGTTCAAAAACACTGGGACATTCTACGTTCTGATGAAGTTATTGGACAACAGATGTGCTTTCTCATATCGTAGAGGGGGTTACTTTAGGGGGGCATCTTAGTTTCTACAAGAGACATTCATCTGTTCAAGTGAAAACCCAACGTACCTTAGATGGTACTAGAGTATATGGGTATTTTCCCTCTGAACATTGCACTTTTTGTAGGTATGTACTGAAAACCAAGGAATGTTCTACCAAAAATACTACAAAAGTTTTTGAAATCCGGACTTTTACAAATTGCAGCAGCAGGTGGGTGATTTATTTAGATGGCTGAATGCCACTGCTCTGCATTTTACATAGGCCAAACATCTAGGTCTCTTAAAATATGGATTTCAGAACATTTGAGTAATATTAAGAATAAGGTTATTACAAATGCCTTATTTAAACATACATTAGTTCACAAAACAGCTAGGTTTCATTTCACCATCACTGACAAGGTTGTAGGTTTAAAGTTTTCCAAGCAAAAAATGGCATGAATACCTCAACAAAAAAGAAAGGTCATGGATCATTCATTTGAGGGGCTTGTTTCCACCTGGACTCAATGACCACCTTTAAAGTTATACATCTAATATAGCATGGAGGTTTAATTTCGTATGTTTAAATACAGGTCTCTGACATAGATAGTTTATTATATTGGGCTCAGCTATATTTTCTAGTTTTGTTTTCTTCCTCTTCAAGTTTTTCATATTTTTTTTAGTTTTAGGTTTTCAAATATATTTATATATCCTGCCTTTGATAGTTTTTTATGTGGGTATAGTGAATATATTCTTTATGTGGCTGTATTGTATACACATTTTATTGTGGGTGTGCTTATTACACTTAATTATGTGATAATGTTTTTGTTCTGATTGGTGGAACAATTAATATTTGTTTAAAAAGGGTGCTATCATTGCATTTTTCTGTTTATTTGCATTGATAAAGGTTTTCAGGACTGAAACCGGTCTGCTTCATGTTTAAATAAAAAAGATTGGATTCCTCTTTGGTGCTGGCCATCTGTGCTTTCTATTGTGTTTAATTTTGGCCTTTGCACCTGCCGTCCATGCGTGTCTTTTCCTGACTTTCACTTGTTACCTGGCTCTCCTTTTACATTAATAAAACACTTCTCAAGTATGGTATCATCTATTAATTCTATCCATTTTCTAAATTATCACATGTTTGATTCACTTTCAGTATAATTTAGATGAAAAGTAATAGCAAAGCCAATGCATGACTTGATAAGGGGTAGTATATGGACAAAAGGCAGTAAGACACAGCCATCCGCTGTACACATTTTGGTAAGCCATGATGAGATTAAATTCTTGAACTGAAGAAAGTGACTAGCAAGAAAGTATTATGTATTTCATAAGTTACACATTCACAAGGACCACTGTCAGTTATTTTTAGCCAGATTATGTTTTGACTGTACAAAATAAAACTCTTTAAGAAGAGAACTTTTACTTATATGTGTATGTACAGCAATTTAGCCAACTCATTATTAGAACTCTTTTGCTATCACATTATTACCAGCTGGGAAGAGATTAGACACTGTTATTTGTGCTAGCATGTCTGGATGAGTTTTTGTGCAAATTTTCAGATTGACCTGTGCAATGTATGCCAGCATGACTAGCTATAATATTGCAAATAGGTTCCTACATGTTGATTTATAATCTGTTTGTACAGAATGTTTTAAAGACTTGAACAATGTCCTTTTACATTTCTAACTGCACATGGTTGTGAAGAGACATTCTAAAGGCAAACTGTCTCAGATTCTGCAGATCAGCAGATGATGTCATTAGGATGTTGACAGTTACTATGCATTACTGTCAGAACCTAAAAGACAGGCAGGAACATTTAGAAAACAGCTGCTGGTTGATTTTCAAAACAAGAAATGAAAATTTGAACTGGAACAGTTTCAAGAAGACAGTTGCCAGAAGCCAGTTACAGTTATCAGTAATTACAGGTGTATGCAGTGCTACCAAACAAAATACTCACCAAGAACTGTAAGCCTGCCTTGGCTCTGTTGTAGTAATTTAGTTTAGATCAGGGACAGTATTCTTTAGTCAGATAGGACAATTATAACTAATCAGTTAGACGAGCTATAGAGTTTTTTTCTAAATGTTGGATTTCTACCTTACAGCATTGATTTAATTTTCCTGGTGATTGAGCTCTATCTATTGGATATTACTGTTTTATATTTTTAATCATTTTCTAAAGTCATATTAATTGGTGCTAGTGGTGTGGGACTTTTAACTGGACTTCAGTAGCCTGTCTGTAGTTGTCATTAAGGTTTGCACTCTCGACTGTCACAAAGTAAACATACAAAAAAAATCAGTTCACAGTAATTGGTGGTGCATGCAATAAGTACTGAGAGCTATACTGTGTAGTAGGTAGATAGGGGTTCTAATCTCACACCACCCACCGCGTGTGTGTGTGTGTGTGTGTGTGTGTGTGTGTGTGTGTGTGTGTGTGTGTGTGTGTGTGTGTGTGTGTGTGTGTGTGTGTGTGTTTGTTTAGATATTTCCCTTACAGCAATACAGACATGCCCATCTGGCCTATGTCTGTGCAATGGTTAACCATTTTAGACTTAAGCTGTGGCATGTGCAATAAGTACTGTGTGCTATAATGTATAAGACCTAGATAGGTAGGGGTTCTAATCTCACTCCAGAATACTTGGTGTGTGCATATGTCCATATGGCATAAATATAAGGCTTTACTGGAAAGGTCACCCAGACTCTGCCACAGCTTGCTGTGATGGAAAGGTTAATTTGCTTTTTATTTCTTGTATTTTATATTACCTTATTGCCTTTTCTATTTTGTATACTGTGATTTGTTTTTTTTTACATTGTGTTTTACTTGTATTCTGCTTTTAACTGCATATTAAAATGTGAAACCAGACCACAGCTCTGTTTTTTGTGAGTCAGACAGAATTTGTTCATACCCTCTTACCCTGTTACTGTTGTGTTCTTAAACACCACTGTCTTTCTAGTTAGCTGCCCTTTATGTTAATTTGACCATATATCTCATTCCCTCTTTCCTTTCACCGTCTGGTGTGAGTAAGCACAAAATTATCATTTTGTGAAATCATCCCCTTCAGCTATTTAAACTCATTGGCCATCCTACTGTATTCCATAGTACCAGAATACAAAAGTGCCCATCTCCTTTCAATCTATCTTGCTGTTTTAAAAATAGTGGCTCTCCATTAAAATTCAAGTTACCCACTTTCATATCTAACTGCTTAGTGCACACTGCAGTGTTTAGGATAAAGCATTTTTTCATCTATCCTTTAAGCATCTATTGCAAGACAACCAGTTATTGGAGAACCCACATTCTGCTTCTCAGTAGTCATCTTGGAATTAGTGCTTCTGTTTTCTCCTCATGAGAGAAGGAGTACAGAGACATTATTTTCTAGAGAGTGATGATCACCAGAAAGCCCTAATAACTGCTTTATAGGTGACAACTTGGAATCTGTGCTTATATTCTGATCCTGTTGAGAGAAGGAACAGAGTGCATTCATTCCTGACTGCTTTTGGTTGGAAAGTGAGTGTCTGTATTTAACGTACCTGATTAGTCTGCTTGCTATTTGAGGCATCTACCAGAAAAAGGCTACAATCTTACAGATCCTTGCATCATCTGGAAGAAGACTGTGGATCACCAAACAGGCTGTGGCCTGCTTTTCTTCTTGGGATTGGTGCTAACATTTTGCTTCTGGTGGGAGAAGAAGCAAAGGAGCATTGTAACCCATCAGAGTGAAACTGTGGTGAGACCAGCATTAGTAGTAGCTAGGCAGTAGCCTTTCATGAGACTCTTTTCATCATTCTTGACAAGCTAATTTTTTGTTTTCAGTAATTACTGCTTTATTTGTTTCTAACTTCAGAATATCTCCCTAAATACTTCATCCCTAAGTTTTCAGGGTTTATGTATAAGTTTCCTCTCAAGTCTTTGGCAGTGCTCTGTATAGACTCAGACACCTTGACTGATATTTTTCCTGCAAAAGCACAATTTGAAATTTCAAATGCCTAGTTGCACAGAGGACAACTAGTTTGCAGTGACAAGCACTTAACTGATATTCTCGCTCCAACTGTCTAATCAATAAAAAAGGGTCAGTTGCCATGGAAATGAACTTTCCTACTGTCTCTGTTACTGGCTTGGCAGATATGGGCATCCTGAGACAATGTAGAAATTGCCTCATGATTACTGACAACATGTTAATTCTCAAACAAATTGATATGGTATGTGAGATATGTGTTTACACAATGTTACTGAAGGCAAAGCTCTCAAATAAAAGTGCTCCTAATGTCAATAAGACTGTTAGTAGTACAAACACTGCACCCATCACGCAAAATTCAAAGCAGATGTATAGACCTGCATATGCTGAGGCACTTACAGGTAATCTTCCTAAACCAGAAAGACCTCCTAGATGAAGTACATATAACAAATACCCTCAGCAGCCCCAAATGTGCTCTTTCAAAACAACACCCACATCAAGCTACATGTCATGCAGCCTCTACCTCTAAGCCCATAATGCAAGTCACCACACAATCTAATATTCTAGTCATTGGAGACTCCATTGTGAGACACACTTATGTCCCTCTCACCAGTGGGAGTAAGGAGAAAGTTATGGTCAGTTGTTTATCAGGGGCTAGGATCTGCCACATTACGCATTTACACAAGGTCATTGGATCACAATTACCAATATGACCTAGTCATAGTCCATATGGGAGTAAATGACCTGAGACATACCTCCCTAGACTATATGAAGAGAGACATCATGGAGCTCTCAGAATATGTGTCTCAGGCTGGTATGAGCCTAGCATTCAGCAGCATTTTACCTTCTCCAAGGATGATGCCACAATAAGAACAAAAGATGAATGACTAATAATTGCTTTGGTTCTGGTGTCATTCTAAGGGGTGCAATATTTTTAAGCATGGAAGGAGATGGTCAACAGACCATGCTGCTTCTCCCATAGTGTCTTTTTTAGGCAATGCCAAACTGAAAGTACTTCCAACATAGCAAATCAAAACCAAGAAAGTCTAAAGGTATTACTGCTCAGTACTAGAACTCTAAACAAAAAACTCCACTCCCTAGAAGCTCTCTTTACCCTAGACAATGATGATATTTGTGTGGCCACTGAGACATGGTTTAAAGTTGTGGAGAGCACACCAACAGTGCAAGGTTATAATACCTTCCACACATTTAGATCAGCTACTTCACAGGCAGGTACTAAAGGTGGAAGTGTCTCTATTTACATCAAAAATATTTATTTATTTCCAGTTTGAAGACCGGGGATGTCCACTGGGCTCAGAGAGCCCATTTTCACTGGAGACCTGGGGAGAAAAGCTCCATGTTACAAAGTTTAGATACAGATACAATATAGAAAAGAAGAACAATTTGCAATTATGTTTCATGCTAGAGAGCAGATGTAATTTCTTAGGTGCACGTTACCTTTATATACAGACACAATATTATTAATGAACAATTTACAGTTACATTTCATGTTAGAGAGCAGGTGTAAATTCTTAGGTACGTGGTACAAATTTGATATTTACAATATGTACATATGTGTGGTATCCTATTGGTCCTAGTTAGAGAGGCTAGTAATCATAGCTGGAGAGGGGTTTAGAGGTGGAGAGAGAATATAGGACTAGGTGGGGAGAATGCAGTTGCATTTTCTGTTAGAGTAAAGGTAGGAATGTAACTGAGATTTAAAGTTTTCAAAGTCTACATAGGTCCTTACAGAGGAAGGAAGAGAATTCCATATTTTTGCTAAGGAAAATGATAGCAGGACTTGACTAACAGGTGATTGGGTTTTTGGATACAGAGTAGGTTTTGGTGAGTAGATCTGAGAGTTTTCTGAGGGGTGTAGGGGAGAAGGATGTTGCATAGAGAAGGGCACTTAGAAAGTTGAAAGATTAGTTTGTGGGCTGTGGTAATCTGAAGATAGTCTAGATGGTTGGAGAGTTCAAGCGTAACAAATTAAGGGCAATACAGTGAAGGGAGGAGTATTTGGCTTTGGTGACAAATTTAGAAATCTTATTATAACAGACTTCCAATTTTGAAGTGAGTGCAGCAGATAAGTTAGTTAAAAGAGGAGCGCCATATATTAGTGAGGGGAGTACATAAGTAGTGGCAAGCATTTGTCTGGTGGAAGGAGAGAGACATTGGATGTTCCTGTACAACATATCAAGTTTTATATGGGGTTTCTTAATGTTTTGCTGGATATGAGTGCCGAATTTCAGGTGTTCATCAATAGTGACCCCAACTAGTTTGGTAAAGGGAATAACCTCTATAGTGGAGTTGTTTTGGCTAATGATTTGGAATGAGTTTTTATCAAGAGGGGAAGCTTTTGATGGAGAGAATAATAGTATTTTGGATTTATTGTCATTTAGTGAGAGGTGATTCTGAAGCATCCAATTTTCAGTGGTGGAGAAAGCAGCTTGGGCCAGTGTCTAAAGCTCTGGGAGGTTGGTGGCACTGCAGATTAATGTGGAATCATCTGCATATTGTACAATTTTGGTATTGGGTATGGCTTTGTGGAAACTGTTAATAAAGATGTTAAACAGCATTGGACCAAGTATAGATCCCTGGGGAACCCCAGTGGGGGTGGGAAGGAAGGTTGAGGTGCCTGTCCCACATTTTACAACTTGAGATCTATTGGACAGGTAGCTAGAGAACCAGGAAAAGGCATTCTGGGAGAGATTAAGGTCAGAGAGATGGTTTAGGAGATGGGTGTGGGAGATGGTACTGAATGCCTTGGACAGATCTAGAAGAACAGTAGAAACTATTTTTCCAGAGTCCCGGGCAAGATTTATTGTTTCTAGGAAGGAGAGAAGGGCAGTGGTTGTACTATGACCTGGACGGAAGCCGTGTTGGGTTGGAGTGATTAGTTGGTTATTGGCTAAGAATGGCATGAGCTGAATGTGAATGCATTTTTCTAGTAGTTTGGAAATTGGGGAGATGATGGCTATGGGGTGAAAGTTGGAGATGTTATTGTTTTTGCCTCCTTTATGGAGAGGTAGAATGAAGGCAGTGCACCATAGTTTGGGAACATAATATTCTAGCATGGATCTATCGATCAGGATGCTAATGGGAAGAGTGATACCATTTGTGGCTATTTTTAGGAAGGAGGATGGAATATTGTCAGGGGCATGGGAGCAAGGTTTTAATTTGGAGAGTATTTTTTTTTATATAGGATGTTGAGATGGGTTTAAGGTTGAATGTAGGTGGAGGGTTGGGGGCGGAGGGTGTTGTAGAGCTAAAGAGAAGGTGGCTGATGGAAACCAATCAGCCAGCCGAAGCAGAAAAGTGTGCGTTGTGAATCTAGTGCAGGGACAGCAGGGGAAAACAAGGCTGAGGGGAGTAAGATGGTGAAATACAGCTCAAGTCAAGTCAAAGCAGACCAGTGGGGCAAGAAAGAATGGGAGTGGGGGACCTTAGAAGGAAAATAGATTTAGGAGATCTTAATAAGTAAGTGGGAGAGCAGTGCCATCTAGTGGTGAAAATATATATGAGGTGGCATAGGAGGTAAGGGAGTTAAGGACCGCTCTAGGCTGCTTGGCAAGCACGGGGTAAAGCACAGGCACCACGGTGGTGAACACTAATAAAAGGCTGCAGTACATACACTTTATATTTTATCCTGATGGGGTTATAGTTTGGAAGTTCCTTAGAAGGTTGTGGTAGTGTCCCGTAATGGAAGTCCTTTAGCCGTTATTTCCTGGACCATAGTGGGAAGGGTTAATTACACATGCAGCTGTAGTGAGAAGAACAGAAAAAAAAACAGGTAAACAAGTAAAAGAACTTACAGAGCAAGCTGAGAGAACTTAGTTAAGGAGTCAGCAGCAAGGAAGAAAACAGTTTGAAAATGGGGCCTGGAGTCCTAGTAGATAATATCACCTCCTGCAGAGTTATGAGAGTTTACAGCACTCTATGCAAGTGTGGCTAGAGCCAAGCCCAGAGTTAAGCACAATCACTAAAAACTGTAACAGAATAAGGCTATGTACTGCACATGGTAAGAATAAGAGGTTTTGTTGTGTAGTACTATCAGGTAATAAATATCTTAACACAGGCTGGGTAAGAAAAATCTTAACAAAGGCTAGAGTCCAGCATGTAATAGACATAAGTTTGTTGAAACTAACAGGCAGTCTATTAAGAAATGGGGGGGGGGGGTCCTTGCTGCTAAGCTAATTTACAGCATACCAACTTGCTAGAGAGTACAGTAGATAATGCCTTAAGTAAGTATGTTCTAAAATGTAAAAACTAAGCCAACATACTTTGCAGATGCAAGGTAAGAGAACAGAGCTGTGTGATGAGTGAGTTTCATTGCAACCGTTTAATGCAGCATGCAGGACTTTTAACAGTACGATGTCAGTATGGAGATGAAAAAGACAAACTTGACCGATAGAGAGCAAGCTGAGGGAACGCAGTTAAGGAGTCAGCAGCAAGGAAGGAGACAGTTTGAAAATAAATATACTTCAAGGCTGGTGAAACAGGACAATGCACTTGAGTTGCTCCGTGTTCAAATCACCATAGGTAAAATCGAATACCACTTCCTTGCAAGCTATATATCCCCCTCTATGACCCAGGAAACCCATACCATGTACTTAAACTTATTAGAACAGTAACCATCCAACTCACTACCATATTCATGAGTGACATTAATTACCTCACTATTAACTGGGTATCATATATGACATAAATGCACAGGCACAGAGATTCCTCAATTTTGTAAATACAAATTCCACGGACCAGTCAGTATACCAACCAGGGGTGCAACCATACTGGATCTGGTCCTCACTAATATGGGAAACTGCTGCACACCCCTCACTTTAATACCTTCCCTGGTAAGGGCAGACCACAAAATGGTCTCCTTTGAAGTAAAAAATAAAACCTGGACCCCCAGCTAAACCTGAAATATTCTGGAACTATTTTAAGGCTAACCTCCTACTACTAAGTGACAACCTGGCAAAATTCCAAGCCACCATAAATCCTGTAAACACTTCTGCCTAGGCAGAACTGTTCACAGAAATCATGTACAAGCATGTTTATAGCTGCATAATGGCAGCTGTACCCACCAGGAAGAAGTACAGAATTAACTCATAAAACAAGCCACCCTTGTGGAATCACCAAATCAATTGGCTATATAACAGGGGGAAGAAAATCATGGCAAAAATTATGAGGTGCAGCACCAAGAAGGATAAAAGCACTCTAATCAAACTAATCAAACAACTCAGCGAACAAATAAAGTCTACCAGAGCCAAATTTGAGGTATGTTTGTCCTTTCAGGCCAAGAACAACCACAAAGCATTCTTTAGTAATGTCTGCAACCTCAAAGGCAGTACACAGTTGTATGCAGAGCTCATTGTAAATGGAACCACCTATACTGAGCCAGAAGACACGGCAAATCTCCTGGCTGATAAATTCAACTCCAACTTTACTCCTCTCTCTCCCTAACCTTCCCTCAGGAAATATCATCAAATATAACTCCCCCTACTACCACTAGGGAACAGGTCGTTAATGCTCTCTCTAAGATAAAACAACATTGCATCAATGGACCCAGACAATATGACAGGATGTCTTCTAAATAGCATGAAACATGACCTATCAGGGCCTCTGGAACTACTATTTAAGTGTAGCCTCCAAACAGGTTTCATGCCTCAAGAATGGAGAAAGGCAACAGTCATCCCTCTGCACAAAGGTGGGCCATCTACAGACCCTGGAAACTACAAATCCATAAGTCTTGCTAGTCTTATATATAAAGCCATGGGAAGAATTATCATGGAGATGATCAATAGAGATATAGTAAACCTCCAGACACTGGACCCAAACCAGTTTGGCTTTGTCAAGGGCAGATCATGTCTACTCAGCTTGGTGGACCTCTTTGATAAGGTCACCAAAGCAATAGATGAGGGCAAAATCATTCACACTGCCTACCTTGACCTGGCCAAGGCATTTGACACAGTACCCTGCTCGGGCATCATTGACAAACTCAAGAGGTTAGGTACAAAAGTGTATGTCACCCAGTGGCTAGCCAACTGGCTCACAGACAGGACCCTGGAAGTTAGAATTGGGGAGTCCACTTTTACAAAGAGGACAGTCACAAGTGGAGTCCTTCAGGGATCAGTCCTTGGACTGCTCCATTTTGGCATTTACTTTTCAAGGCCAATGTCAGTGGTCTCTGGCTGACTAAATTTGCAGATGATTGCAAATTAGGAGCTGTCATTGAATCTCACACTGACGCAAATGTTCTCTAGGATGGGCTGACACAGGCAAACAACTAGTGTCAGGGCCATGGACTAAAACTAAATGCCAAAAAATGCATAACAGTATCCTTTGGGAAGACATCAGTCCTTGGTAAGTACAATACTGACAACACACCCCTTAGAGATGACCCAGTAGTCATGGACTTAGGGAACCACATAGATAGTAATCTAGCCTTTGATCATCACGTGTCTACAGTGTTGAGGAAATCATTCTATGTTGCACAATTTATAAACAAAGGTATGGCATCTAAGTCCAAGGAAGTCATTGCTCTACTGTATTCGACATTCATCAGTCCTACCATTTAGTTCAGTGCCCCATTTGGTATGTACCTAACCAGGCATATCCAACAACTAGAATGTCCACAGATCTTCCTCACTAAAAGAATACAGGGCATAAGTAATGTGTCCTATGTGGACCGCCTCAAGGCCCTATCCCTGCATTTTGTATCCTACAGGCTTTTGAGGGGAAATTTATGCCTGACATATAGAGCATTGTCAGACCCCATTCTGATGGACCTCCTTCATATCCACAAAACAAAAAGCACCAGAATTCCCCATTCTAAAGACTTAAACCTTGCCTGTGATATAAATAGGACCTGCTGGTGAGATAGGTATGTATCCCTGAGACTCCCCAGTCTATGGAACAGGCTTCCCATCTATGTGAAGCAGAGTTCCTCCCTAATGAAATTCAAGTGCCACTTGGACAATTGGATTGGAAATGGGAACTTCATCCCTGGTTTGGCACCTATGCCTGTAATGGACACAGGTAACCTGTAAATGGTTCCTCTCCCATGCTCATGCTTACAATTATCAAGGGTATCAGAACTTGTCAGAGATTTGGGATGCATGGCTAGGCTTAAAAAGGTCCTTGTGGTTGTTAGCCTAGTAAACACCTATGAACTCATGAGTAACAGTTTTATTTATTTCTACTTTGTTAGTCAAGAACAGCAGGCAAGGATGTCAGCAGAAGACTATAGTAAGCCAGCAAAGAACCAGTTGGCCAAAGAGTGTGAAGCCAGAGGACTGGTGCATGCCAATCTGACTAAGGAAGCAAAGGTTTAAGCCTTAAATGCAGCTTCAGTTCAAAACAGCCATTCAGAGGATATCCAGTTGGGTAATGGGTATGTGCAGCCAGCCAAAACAGGACAGTCCACCTTTTGTTTGGAGGACCTGAGAATTGGTCTTGAGTCAAGGAGACTGAAATGGAGGCTAGGGAGAAACAGAGCCAATGTGATTTGGAAGCCAAATGACAGGAGGCAGAGGAGAGTATGCGATGACTTGAACTGGAATCAGCAGAAGGATGGAGGTGTTTAGAAGTAAAGGCAAATGAGAGACAGCACTGATGTGAAGTGCAGTTTCTTACCCTTAGAGGGTGTTGTGAAGGTAATGGGGAAGGTAATAACTGGACCTCAGAAACTGATAGGTCAGTAAGCTTTTTCCTGAATACAAGGATGGAGATGACTTTGATAGTCTTATCCAAATATTTGACAGGGTATGTACACAGTGTGATGCTGACCATGAACTCTGGGTTTGGCTCCTGACTCCCTTACTCCATGGTAAAGCTGTTCATGCCATGTCAGAATTGTCTGATATAGATTGTTTATATTATGTTAAAGTTAAGAAATGTCTTCTAGATTGTTTTAAACTAACACCAGAAGTTGGCAGGAAAAAATTCTGTGAACACAGAGGCAAGGCAGATGAAGGTGTACGTGATTATATTCATGATTTAAGTAATTTCTTTCACAGATGGGTCAGTGGGTGTCAGGTGACCACTTTCGAGGGACTGGCAGACCTTTTGGTGAGGGAACAAGCCCTCAGTACTTTGACTGATGACATGAGAATCCGGTTAGCAGACAGAGTGTAACTCTGTAGAGGATCTGTGGAGAAAAGGGGATCTCTACTCAGCAAGCAGAGCACCAGTGCATAAGAGACGGATACCCAATGCTGCACATGGACATAGGGGAATCCATGGGGGCAGTCTATACCACTTCAACAGGGTACACCAGTAACAGGGAAATGACTAGTCCAAGTGCACGGTTAGGGATTAGATGTTTCAAATGTAACCAGACTGGCCACATAGCAGTCAAATCTCCATCGAGGCAAGGTGAGAAACAAAAGGTGAGGGAAGCAGCAAGTGTTGATGACAAACTGCCAGTGATAAGTTGTTTGGAAACAACAGGGGTATTAATCTATCACCAGAATTTATATCCTATCTTAGTAGATGATAAACAGGTTACTGCTAGGTGAGACATAGCATTTTATATACCCATTGTGAGTCCTGCACTGGTTAGAGAAGAGCAGCACTTGCATGGACAGTCCACTGCAGTCAGAGATTTGGGAGGGACCCCACTTGAAATACCTTTGGCTAGGGTACGTCTTGACTGAGAGGGTGGAAGAGGAAGCAAGCAGATAGCTGTATTTGTTGATATTCCTGCAGATGTTCTGACAGAGAATGACTTTGATGGTGCAGTACCCTGTGTGCATGCAGTGACAGACAATCAAGCTTGGAGAAAGGCACGTAGGTTCAGTAACCTGGCGAAGACCCAGACAGATCTCATGCCTGAAGCTGGTAATGGTGTTGTGGTTGTTTCAGAACGATGACTCAAGGACACAGGTGAGTGACAGTACCCACTCTGACAATGAGGCAGGCACAACTGTTGGAATTTATTAGAGTTTCTGTAGAAGGGGAGATTGTGTTTGAGGATATCCATACAAATGTCCTGATAGGGAATAACTTTGATAAATGCAGTGCCTTGTGTACATGCAGTAACATGCAGTCAAGCTTGTAGACAGGCATGTAGGTCTGGTAGCCTTGGGGAGACCCAAACAGATCTAATACCTGATGCTGGCACTGGTGTGGTAACTGTTCCAGAGAAGGAGCTATCCTATAGTACTACGTCTGAAAGTGAGCCACAGCTGCTAGTAGGTACTGATGTTCCCTTAGACACAGTGACTGCAAGGATAGAGGTGAGTGTCAGAACCCGGACTGACAGTGTGGCACAGCTGTTGGCAGTTATTAGGCCTCCTGAGGAAGGGAAGCTTGTGTTTGAGAACATTCTTGCAGATGTCCTGATAGGGAATGACTTTGTTGATACAGTACCTTGTGTACATGCACTGACCAACACTCAAGCTTGGAAACAAGCATGTACGTCCAGTAGCCTGGGGGAGACCAAAACAGATCTCATACCGGAAGCCGTGACTGGTGTGGTGGCTGTTTCAGAGAAGGAGCTATCCTGTAGCAATACATCTGAAAGTGAACCACAACTGCTGGTAGATACTGATGTTTCTTTGAACACAGTGATTGCAACGATGGATGTGAGTAATAGTACACAGATTGACAGTGAGGTACAGCTGTCAGAAATTACTATGCTTCCTGCAGCAGGGAAAGTCATAAATGTAGAGTTGAGACGGACTACACTATTGATTTCATTTTTCTAGTGATTTAGTTCTGTTTATTGGAAATTACTGTTTTATACTTTTAATCACTTTGATCAATATTAAATATTTTTTATTAACTTACATTGTGGCTGGACAATCAGTGTTTTTTTTTTTTTTTTTTTTTTGTTTAGTGATTTAAGAATGCTTATACTTGCCTTGATAATTTCCAGGGCCATTCTGAAAGCCTGGCTGATTAGATCATTTGCTACTATTTGTTTTAATATTTAATTTTCATAATTGGACCCCCTTTAGAAGGGCATGAAGACACTCTGATTGGTGGCAGCATTACAGTATTATTTTCAAGAAGGGAGATAGCTGCAAATCTGTGTCATGCTTTCCCAGGCATGTTTGGATGTCTGAGATTTAATTTAATTAAGTGTGAGTGTATCGAAGGTACTAAAACTAGGACGCATTGCTCTGAAGTGTATAATAAGGAGTTACGTTAGGGGTGGACAGAAGTATACAGCCCAGTCCCAGGCTATAGAATGTGTTCCTGTTGTGTTGTTAGGGGAAAATTGTGGAATATTACTCCTGTTTAAGTGTCAGTCTCACATTGGAGTCAGTAGTGAGGATTGAAGCTCCTAGGTTACTGACACAGGATAGTAAAGGATGTCACATTATTTGGTGGCAGTTCAGTGGGATATTATCTGGACATCACATTAACTGGCGCCAGTGGTGTGAAGATTTTTAAATGGACTTCAGTAGCCTGTGTGTAGTTGTCATTAAGGTGCACACTCTCAACAGCCACAAAGTAAACATACAGAATCTCAGTTCACGCCAGTTTTATTTATTTTTAGTTAGTTATTCAGGGATAGCAGGCAAGGTTGTCAGCAGAAGACTACTGTAAGCTGACAAAGAACCAGTTGGCCAAGGAATGTGAGGCCAGAGGACTGGTGCATGCCAAGCTGACTAAGGAAGCAATGATTTCACCCTAAATTGCATTTTCAGTTCAGCCCAGCCATTCAGAAAATTTCCAGTGTGGTGGGCAGACAAACTTTTCTTTGGAGGATCTAAGAATCCATGTAAGGTTATGGAGACTGGAACTTGAGGCTAGGGAGAAAATGTGCTGATGTGATCTGGAAGCCGAACAACAGGAGGCTGAGGAGAGACTGTGATGTCATGAACTGGAATTAGCAGAGAGACTGAGGCATTTAGAAGCCAAGGCAAATGAAAGACAGCACTGGAGTGAAGTGGAGCTTCTTACCCTTTGAGAGGGTTGTGAAGGTAATGGGGAAGGGAATACCTGGACCCCAGAAGCTGTAAAGGTCAGTAATCTTTTTCTGAATACAGGGATGGGATGACTTTTGTAGTTTTATCCAAATATTTGAGAAGGTATGTAGACAATGTGATGCTGACCATGAGCTCTGAGTCTGGCTCCTGACTCACTTACTCCATGGTAAAGCTGTTCATGCCATGTCAAAATTGTCCAATGTAGATGGTTTATATTATATTAAAGTTAAGAATTGTCTTCTAAATTGTTTTAAACTAACACCTGAAGCTGATAGGAAAATGTTTTGTGAACACAGACCCAAGGCAGATGAAAGTATACGTCATTATATTGCTGATTGAAGTACTTACTTTCACAGATGGGTCAGTGGGTGTCAGGTCACCAAATTTGAGGGACTGGCAGACCTGTTGGTGAGGGAACAAGCCTTCAGTACTTTGCCTGATGACATGAGAATCTGGTTAGCAGGTAGACAGTGTAACTGCTGAGGAGGTGGGGAAAAAAGGGGATCTCTATTTAGCAAGCAGAGCACCAGTCCATAAGAGAGGGATACCCAATGCTGCTGATGGACATAAGGGAACCCATGTATTGCAGTCTAAACCATTCCAATAGAGTACACCAGTGACAGGGGAAACTACTAGTCCAAGTACATTGTTAGGGCTTAGATGTTTCAAATGTAACCAGTGGGACACACAATAGTCAAATATCCATTGAGGCAAGGTGAGAAACAATGGTTGAGGAAGCCAGTAGGTGGTGGTGATAAACTGCCAGTGTAAGTTGTTTGGAAACAACAAAGCTGCCATTCTATCAATATAATTTATATCCTATCTTAGTAGATGGTAAACAGGTTACTTCTAAGAGAGACACAACTTCTGATATAACCATTTTGCGGCCAACATTGGTTACAGAAGAGCAGTACTTGCTTGGACAGTCAACATCAGTCACAGTTTTGGGAGGGACCCCATTCCAAATTCCTTTGGTTAGGGCTCATATTAACTGGGAGGGAGGAAGAAGCAAGCAAGTAGGTGTGTTTGAGGATATTCCTGCTGATGTCCTGATAGGGAATGACTTTGATGATGCACAATCCTGAGTGCAGGCAGTGACACCCAGTCAAGGTTGGAGAAAGGCACCTAGGTCCAGTAGCCTGGGGGAGACCAAGACAGATCTCATGCTTGAAGCTGGGACTGGTGCGGTGGATGTTTCACAGAATGAGGTATCCTGTAGCACTAGGCCTGAAAGTGAGCCAAAGGTGGTAGTAGGTACTGAACTTCCCTTGGGCATGGTGACTGCAAGGACAGAGGTGAGTGATAGTACACAGAATGATAGTGAGACACAACTGTCAAAAGTTACTTGGCTTCCTGTGAAAGAGAGCTTGTGTTTGAGGATATTCCTGCAGATGTCCTGATAGGGAATGACTTTGCTAATGCAGTACATTGTGTAAATGTAGTGACATGCAGTCAAACTTGGAGACAGGCATGTAGGTCCGGTAACCTGGGGGAGACCCAGACAGATCTCATAACTGAAGCTGGGACTGGTGTGGTGACTGTTTCTGAGATGGAGCTATCCTGCAGCAGTAAATCTGAAAGAGATTCACAGATGCTGGTAGGTACTGATGTTCCCATGGACACGGAGACTCCAAGGACAGAGGTGAGTGACAGTACCCAGACTGACAGTGAGGCACAAATGTTGGAAATTAGTATGCTTCCTGAGAAAGGGTGCTTGTGTTTGAGAATATTCCTCAAGATGTCCTGATAGAGAATGACTGTGATGATGCAGTGTGTTGTGTGTATTCAATGACACATAGTCAGGCTGGGAGAAAGGCATATAGATCCGGTAGCCTGGGGAGACCCAGACAGATCTCATACCTGAAGCCCAGACTGGTTTGGTGGATGTTTCAGATCAGGAGCTATCCTGTATCAGTACATCTGTAAGTAGATCACAACTGCTGGTACATACTGATGTTCCCTTGGACACGGTGACTGCAAGGATGGAGATATGTAATTATAGTCAGACTGACAGTGAGGTACAGTTATCAGAAGTTACTGTGCTTCCTGTGGAAGGGGAGCTTGGGAGAGTCACAAATGCAAAGTTGAGGGTCAGCTTATGAAGCGTACATTTCAAAGCTTGAGGGTGATGTTTAAGGAAGCATCTGAGGTTCAAGGAAGAGGGGAGTCTGTATATGGGAATAAAGGGTAGTTGTATAAAGGGTGGACTCCTGGAGGTGGGCTAGAAAGTGAAGTAGTACAGCAGTTGGTAGAGCCTAGAGCCTGCCTTCTACCACTTCTAGCTATAGTCCCTAATATTCCTTGTACAGGTGATATTGGGGCAGAGAAGGAATATTTGTTTTATTGTAAGTGGAGTCCTAAGGGAGGGCTGGAAGGTTAGGTAGTGTGGTGGTTGGTACAGCCTAGAGCATACCATCTGCAACTTCTAGCTATAATCCCTAATATTCCTGTGCAGGTAATATTGAGGCAGAGAAGGAAGGTTTGTTATATACAAAGTAGACTCCTAAGGGAGGGCGATAAAGTGAATTAGTACTGCAGTTATAAGAGCCCAAAGCCAGCAATCTGCCACTTCTAGCAATAGTTCCTAATACTCCTTTTGCAGGTGATATCAATGTAGAAAAGGTGGCAAGTGCTTTGCTAGAAATGTTCAGCAGGGTATGTTTTGCAAGGGAGCTACTGACTGACCATGGTGCCAACTTCATGTCTGACCTGCTGACTTATTTGAGGAAGCATTGTGGGGTGAAACATTTAAAGATTATGCCCTACAATTCCCACACTAATGGTCTTATGGAGAGGTTAAACTCTACATTAATGACTATGCTACGGTCATTTGCGGACTAGTTTAAAATGGCAGGACTAAAAACTAGTAAGTGTCAAGACCCGGCCACACTTTAATTTTATTTTATTTTTATTTTTATATTATTTTATTTTACATTTGTTAACCGGGAGTGTCTGAGCCAAAGAGGTCCTTTTTCAGCAGAGGCCTGGGGAGAAAAGCTCCACAGCGAAAAATAATTACAGATACATTTAGATATTTAGACATGATCAGTACACACACAAATTACAATAGACATGTTTTACAGTGGTATGCAGCACATCAACAGTTACAGTGGAGAGAAGAAACAAGAAAACCTTAATTTAAAAATAAAGGTAATTAACAGATTTGTGGTGTACAGATGAAATTTGGAACATATGTAGAATACATTCATAGTACATAGGTACAGTACATACATTGTTTGTGAGTAAGAGTGAAAATTATTATCAAGTACTCTAGGCTTAGTATGCGTACCTTATCCACTTTCACTAGCCTGGGGAGCAGTTTTGGCACTGCCAACTTTGTTTGAGATGTTGCCTAATGAGGTTTTTAAAGGAGGCTTTGGACAATGTGCTTTGTATGCCAGTGGGGAGAGAGTTCCATTTTTTAGTGACTGAACTACTATATAGTGTGTCTCCAAAGCTATTAAAGCTGTTGGTGACTTAGTAGTAGTTTGCTTGATGATCTAAGAGGCCTTTTGGCTGAGTGATGTTGTACTAGTTTTTTAAGGTCAATACACTTATTGGGGAGGTAATAGATAGAGTGACAGAGGCAGAGCCGATTGTAGGTTGGGAAGTTGAGCAGTTTAAGCCAGTGGAGCTGGCTCAAAGCAGTACAGTGATGAGTTCTATATGAGCAATTTGCAGCAAAGCAGGCAATTCTGTTATAGCAAGCTTCCATTTTGCTTAGTTCAGTTTTGTTGAGATTAGTCAGAATGGGAAATGCATAGAGTACGGTGGATAGAAGCTGGGAACGAGGAATGGCTGATCTTGTGTTGTTAGTAAGAAACGGTTTGATACAGTAGAGTGATCCCAGTTTGACATGTACTTTTTTAATAGTTAAGTTGAGATGACTATCGAATTTTAGGTGGGAGTCTATGGTTATTCCCAATAGCTTAGCCTGTGCCACTGGAGTGATTGTAGTAGCATTTGTGGAGTAGATAGCGAATTGACTGTTATCAGTGTTTTTGTTAGAACTGGTTATAATCATAAGTTGTGTTTTCTTTGGATTGAGGATAAGTTGGGCTTTGGTAAGGTAGTTTTCAATGTCAGAGAATGCTAGTTGAGTTGGTTGCAGGAGGGTGGAAATATCTTGTGCAGCACAGATAACGTAGTATCATCTGCATACTGAATGACAGATGCATGCTGTTTGGAGGAATGGAGGTCATTTGTAAAGTCTGCGAACAGTAGTGGTCCTAAGATAAAACCCTGTGGGACTACTACAGTTATGGGCAGCTGAGGAGAGAGAGAATTTTCCCATTTTACAGCCTGGTACCTGCCAGTTAAGTAGCTTTAGAACCATTTAAGAGTGGAATTTGATATGTGATATTGGTTTAGTTTGTTTGGTGTGAGGCTGTGTCAAATGCAATGGACATATCCAAAAAAAGAGTTGGCACCTGCAGGCCTTCGTTTTTGAGATGGTTTATTGTGTCTGTGAAGCAGAGGAGGGCTGAAGTGGTACTATGGGCAGGTCTGATTCCATGTTGAGTAGTTGAAAGGATGTTGCTGTCTAGGAGATATTTTAGCACCTGGGTATGGATGCATTTTTCTAGGATTTTTGCCAGGGGGAGAGTATAGCAATGGGTCTATAGTGGAGGTCCCACCTTTATGTATGTGTGTAACCATAGGCTATTTTCCAGAGTTTGGGCACATGGTTTTCAACAACTGATCTGTTTATGAGAGCAGAGACTTGGATAGCAATAGCATCTGCTTTGAGTTTCAAGGAATAGCTGGGGAGTAGGTCAGCTGCTGTTGATAAAGTGTTTAGTTTGGAGAGCATGCTTTTGATTGAGGTGGTGAAAAATGTTTTGAGGGTAACACTTGTACTAGTATTATTTGTGTTGACAAGTGAGTATAGCAGAGGTCACTTACTTAGGACTTAGGACATAGAGTGAGGAGTGGTAAGATTAGGGCAAAACCTGTCAAAGCAGAAGTGTGGCTAGTTCCTGTTACGGAAAAGCAAGTGAGAGCATTTCAAGGGAAAGTGGGGTACTGTGGAAAATGTATGCCCAGTTGTAGTGCAGTTGCTGCACACCTTACTCACCAAACTAGGAAAAATAAACTGAATAAGGTAGTGTGGACCATAGAATGTGAAAAGGAATTCCAGAAACTTAAGGAGATTTTGGGAGGACCCTATGTGTTAGCTAGCCCAGGTTATAGTGAAGAGTTTGTTGTGCAAGTGTATGCTTCAAATTGCGGGGTGGAGGCTGAGCTCAGTCAAGTTTCCTCAGAAGGAGAAGAAAAACACTGCAGTGGGGTTAATAATGCCAATGTAAATGGATTGCCTAGGAGAGGAGTGGGTTGATATTCCCAGACAGACCCATTTTTCTAAAGTGTCATTTTTCAAGATTCACTTGAAAACCATGCTTGAGTCATAGGGGGAGAGAACTGTGAAGAAATCAATCACTGTTATTTGTGCTAGCACATCTGGCTGAATTTCTGTCCATAATTTCAGATTGACCTGTATATTGTATGCCAGCATGACTAGCTATGATATTGTAAATGTGTTCTTAGATGTTGATTTATAATCTCTTTTTACAGAAGGTTTTAAAGACTTGAACAGTGACTTTCTACATTTCTAACTGCATATTTGTGAAGAGACATTCTAAAGGCAAGCTCTTTCAGATTCAGCTGATCAGCAGAAGATGTCATCAGAATGTTGACAGTTGCTATGTGTTACTGTCAGAAGCTGAAATACAGGAAGGAACTTTAAAAAACAGCTGTTGGTTGATTTTCAAAATATGGAATGAAAATTGGAACTGGAACAGTTGCCAGAAGTCAGTTATAGAAATAATTTGCCAGAATTCATTTAGAGTTGTCAGTTATTACAGATGCATGCAGTGGATACCAAAATAAAAAAAAAAAAACTCACCAATAACTGTAAGCCTGGCTTGGCTCTGTTGTAGTAATTTAGTTTAGATCAGGGACAGTGTTTTTAGGAGATATGAAAATTATAACTAATCAGTTAGATCAGCTAGAGTTTTTCTAAAAGTTGGATTTCTATCCTATAGTATTCATTTCATTTTCCTGGTGATTGAGTTCTGTTTATTGGAAACTACTTTTTTATACTTTTAATCATTTTGCTGAACATTAAATATTTTTTATTATCTTACATTGTGTCTGGACAATCAGACTTTTTCTTTAGTGATTTGAGAATGCTTATACTTGCCTTGATAACCTCCCAGGCCAGTTTGAAAGCCTGGCTGATTAGGTAATTTACTACTAATTGTTTTAATATTTATTTTTCATAATTGGACACCCTTTAGAAGGGCATGAAGATACTATGATTGGTGGCAGCATTACAATATTATTTTGGGTAAGGGACACAGCTAGAAATATGTGTTAGGCCTTCCTAGAGGTGTTTAGATGTGTGAGATTTAATGTATTTAAGTGTGAGTGTATTGGAGGTCTTACACTAGGACACATTGCTCTGAAGTGTTTAATAAGGAGTTACACTAGTAGTGGACAGAAGTATGCAGTCCAATTCCAAGCTATAGAACATGTTTCTGTTGTGCTCTTCAGAGAACATTGTGGAATATTACTCCTGTTTCAGTGAGAGTCTCACACTGGAGTCAGTAGTGAAGACTGAAGCTCCTAGGTTACTGACACAGGATAGTAAAGGATGTCACATTATTTGGTGGCAGACTAGTTCATATTATCTGGGGATCACATTAATTGGATCCAGTGGTGTGGGGATGTTTAATTGGACTTCAGTAGCTTGTGTGTAGTTGTCATTAAGGTGTGCACTCTTGACAGCCACAAAGTAAACATACAGAATCTCAGTTCACCTCAGTTTTATTTATTTTTAGTTAGTTAGTCAGGGACAGCAGGCAAGGACGTCAGCAGAAGACTATAGTAAGTTCACAAAGAATCAGTTGGCCAAGGACTGAGAAGCCAGAAGACTGGTGCATGCCAAACTGACTAAGGAAGTAATGATTACTACCTTAATTGCAGCTTCAGTTCAGACTAGCCATTCACAGAATATACAGTTTGGTACTGGTTATTTGCTGGCTGCCTTAACAGGACAGCCCACCTTTTATTTGAAGGACCTGAGAATCCATCTAGGGTTATGGAGGCTGGAACTGAAGGCTAGGGAGAAACAGCAGCAATGTGAACTGGGGGCTGAATGACAGGAGACTGAGGACAGAATGTAATTTCTTGAACTGGAATCAACACAGAGTATGAGGTGTTTAGAAGCCAAGGCAAATGAGAGACAGTGCCGAAGTGAAGTGGAAATTCTTACCCTTCAAGAGGGTCATGAATGTATTGGAGAAGGGAATAATTGGACACCAGAAGCTGTAAAGGTCAGTAAGCTTTTTTTTCCAGAATCCAGGAATGGGGATTACTTTGATAGTTCTAGCCAGATATTTATGTAGAGCTTTTCTTCCCAGGCCTCCACTGAAAATGGGCTTTGTACAGTTGGACTTTCCTGGTAAACAAATGTAAAATAAAATATATAAATAAATTAATTTGAGAGAATATGTAGATGGTAAGATATTGACCATCAGCTCTGGGTTCAGCTACTGACTCACATAGTCCACGGTAAAGCGGTTCATGCCATGTCAAAATTGTCTGATGTTGATTTTTTTAATTATGCTAAAGCCAAGAACTGTTTTCTAGATTGTTTTAAACTGATACCTGAAGTTGACAGGAAAAAGTTTCATGAACACAGACACAAGGCAGATGAAAGTGTATGTGATTATATTGCTGATTTAAGTACTTACTTTCACAGATGGGTCAGTCGGTGTTAGGTCACCACTTTCGACGGACTGGCAGACCTTTTGGTGTGGGAACAAGCTCTCAGTACTTTGTCTGAAGACATGAGAATCTGGTTAGCATGCAGAGAGTGTAACTCTGCTGAGGAGGTGGGGAGAAAAGGGGATCTCTACTTAGCAAGCAGAGCACCAGTCCATAAGAGAGGGATACCCAATGCTGCTGGTGGACATAAGGAAACCCATGTGTGCAGTCTAAACACTCCAACAGAATACACGAGTGACAGGGGAAACTACTATTCCATACACTGTTAGGGCTTAAAAGTTTCAAATTAAAAATTTAAAAAGTAATCAGAGAGCCACATAGCAGTCAAATGTCTATCAGGGCAAGTTGACGAAGTCAGCAAGTGGTGATGACAAACTGCCAGTGTAAGTTTTTTTGGAAACAACAAAGCTGCAAACCTATCAACATAATTTATATCCTATTTTAGTAGATGGTAAACAGGTTACTGCTAAGAGAGACACAACTTCTGATATAACCATTTTGAGGACTGCAGTGGTTATAGAAGAGCAGTACTTGGTTGTGCAGCCCACTCCAGTCATAGCTTTGGGAGGGACCCCATTCCAAAGTCCTTGGGCTAGAGCTGATATTGACTGAGAGGGAGGAAGAAGAAGAAAGCATGTAGGTGTGTTTAAAAATATTGCTTCTGGTGTCCTGATAGGGAATGACTTTAATGATGCAGTACCCTGTGTGCATGCAGTGACACCCAGTCAAGCTTGGAGAAAGGCACCGAGGTCCAGTAGTCTGGGGGAGACCCAGACAAATCTCATGCTTGAAGCTGGGACTGGTGCAGTAGATGTTTCAGACAACATGGTATCTTGTAGCAGCAGGCCTGAAAGTGAGCCACAGGTGGTAGTTGGTACTGATGTTCCCTTGGGCATGGTGACTGCAAGAACAGAAGTGAGTGATAGTACCCAGAATGACAGTGAGGCACAACTGTCAGAAGTTACTTGGCTTCTTGAGGAAGGGCAGCTTGTGTTTGAGAATATTTCTGCAGATTTCCTGATAGGGAATGACTCTGATAATGCAGTACCTTGTGTACATGCAGTGACATGCAGTCAGGCTTGGAAACAGATATGTAGGTATGGTAACCTGGGGGAGACCCAGACATATCACATACCTGAAGCCGGGACTGGTGTCGTGACTGTTTCAGAGAAGGAGCTATCCAGCAGCAGTGCATCTGAAAGTGATCCACAGCTGCTGGTAGGTACTGATGTTCCCTCGGACACAGTGACTGCAAGGATGGAGGTGAGTGACAATACCCAGACTGACAGAGAAGCACACATATTGGAAGTTATTATGCTTTCTGAGGAAGGAGAGCTTTTGTTTGAGAATATTCCTGAAGATGTCCTGATAGGGAATGACTGTGATGATGCAGTGCCTTGTATCCATGCAATGACTCATAGTCATGTGAGGAGAAAGGCATGTAGGTCTGGTAGACTGGGGGAGACCCAAACAGATTTCATACCTGAAGCCCAGACTGGTTTGGAGGCCATTTCAGATCAGGAGCCATCCTGTATCAGTACATCTGTAAGTAGGTCACAACTGCTGGTAGATACTGATGTTCCCTTAGATACAGAGACTGTAAGGATGGAAATAAGTAATAGTACTAAGATGGGCAGTGAGGTACAGCTATCAGACGTTACTGTGCTTCCTCTGGAAGGGAAGCTTGGGAGAGTCACAAATGCAGAGTTGAAACAGGCTCAGCCTATGGATCATAAATTTCAAAGCTTGAGGGCAATGGTTAAGGAAGCACCTGAGGTTCAAGGAAGAGGTGAGTCTGTATATGGGAATAAAGGATTGTTGTATAAATGGTGGACTCCTGAAGGTGGGCTAGAAGGTGAAGTAGTACAGCAGTTGGTAGAACGTAGAGCCTACCATCTGCCACTTCTAGCCATAGTCCCTAATATTCCTGTGCAGGTGATATTGAGGCAGAGAAGGAAGGTTTGTTAAATACAAAGTGGGCTCCTAAAGACGGTATGTAAGGTGAATTAGTACTGCAGTTGGTAGAGCCAAAAGCCAACCATCTGCCATTTCTAGCAAAGGTCCCTAATACTCCTTTTGCATGTGATATTGATGTAGAAAATTTGGCAAATGCTTTGCTAGAAATGTTCAGCAAGGTATGTTCTCCAAGGGAGCTACTGACTGACATTGGTGTCAACTTCACATCTGACCTGTTGACTTGTTTGAGGAAGCATTGTGAGTTGAAACATTTAAAGATCACACCCTACTATTCCCAGACTAATGGTCTTATGGAGAGGTTAAACTCTACATTAATGACTATGCTATGGGCATTTGCAGACCACTTTAAATGGGGAGGACTAACCATTAAACCTAGTAAGTGTCAGGACCTGGCCACACTTTAATAGCTTCTACTTTGACAAGTGAGTATAGCAGAGTTCACTTACTTAGCATATAGAGTCGGGAGCGGTAAGATTAGGCCAAAACTTGTCAAAGCAGAAGATATTCAAGTGTGGCCAGTTCCTGTTGTTAAAAAGCAGGTGAGAGCATTTCTAGGTACAGAGGGGTGCTGTGGAAAATGTATGCCCAGTTGTGGTGCAGTGGCTGCACACCTTACTGATCCAACTAGGAAAAATAAACCGGATAAGGTAGTGCGGACCATAGATTGTTAAAAGGCATCCAGAAACTTAAAGTTAAGAACTGTCTTCTAGATTGTTTTAAACTGACACCTAAAGCTGACAGGAAAATGTTTTGTGAACACAGATACAAGGCAGATGAAGGTGTACTTGATTATATTGCTGATTTAAGTACTTACTTTGACAGATGGGTGAGTGGGTGTCAAGTCACCACTTTTGAGGGACTGACACACCTTTTGGTGAGGGAACAAGCCATCACCAGTACTTTGACTGATGACATGAGAATCATCTTAGCAGGCAGAGACTATAACTCTATGTAGTAGTTGGGGAGGAAAGGGGATCTGTACTTAGCAAGCAGAGCACCAATGCATAATAGATGAATACCCAATGCTGCTAACAGACATGAGAACCCATGGTGAGCAGTCTAAACCACTCTAACTGAGCACACCAGTAACAAGGGAAACTACTAGTCCATGTACACGGTTAGGGCTCAGATGTTTCAAACGTAACCATAGGGGACACATAGCTGTCAAATATCCATTGAGGCAAGGAGAGAAACAAAAGGTGAGGAAGCCAGCAAGTGGAGATGACAAAGTGCCAGTGCTATACTGTTTGGAAAGAACAGGGGTGTCAATCTAGCAACAAAATTTATATCCTATCTTAGTAGATGGTAAACAAGTTATTGCTAAGAGAGACACAGCTTCACAGCAGTGGTTAGAGAAGAGTAATACTTGCTTGGACATTCCACTTCAGTAGAATTGGGAGGGACCCCATTCCAAATAACTTTGGATAAGGTTCATCTTAACTGGGAGGTTATAAGAGGAAGGAAGCAGGTATGTGTGTTTGAGAAAATTCCTGCTGATGTTCTGATAGGGAATGACTCTGATGATGCTGTACCCTGTGTGCATACAGTGACACGTAGTCAAGCTTGGAGAAAGGCACATAGGTCCAGTAACTGGGACTGGTGTGGTGGCTGTTTCAGAGAAGAAGGTATCCTGTAGAAGTACATCTGAAAGTGAGCCACAGCTGATGGTGGGTACTGATGTTCCCTTGGACATGATGACTGCAAGGACAAAGTTGAGTGACAGTACCCACACTGACAGTGAGGCACGACTGTTGGAAGTTATTAGGCTTCCTGTGGAAGGGGAGCTTGTGTTTGAGAATATTCCTGCAGATGTCCTGATAGGAAATAACTTTGATAAATGCAGTGCCTTGTGTACATGCAGTAACATGCAGTCAAGCTTGGAGACAGGCATGTAGGTCCAGTAGCCTTGGGGAGACCCAAACAGATCTAATACCTGATGCTGGCACTGGTGTGGTAACTGTTCCAGAGAAGGAGCTATTGTGTGGCACTACATTGGAAAGTGAGCCACAGCTGCTGGTAGGTACTGATGTTCCCTTGGACATGGTAACTGCAAGAAAGGAGGTAAGTGACAGCAACCAGATTGACAGTGAGACACAACTGTTGGAATTTATTAGGCTTCCTGAGGAAGGGGAGCTTGTGTTTAAGAATTTTCCTGCAGATGTCCTGATAGGGAATGACTGTGATGATGCAGTGCCTTGTGTGCATGGAATGACACCTAGTCGGATGTGGAGAAAGGCATGTATGCCCAGTAGCCTGGGTGACACCCAGACAAATTTCATACCTAAAGCCAGGACTAGTGTGGTAGCAGTTTCAGAGAAGGAGCTTTCAGGGAAGGAACTATCCTTTAGCAGTGCATCTGGAAATGAATCACAACTGCTGGTAGATACTGATGTTCCTTTCAACATGGCCACTACAAGGATGGAGGTGAGTAATAGTACTCAGATTGAGGTACAGCTGTCAGAAGTTGCTGTGCTTTCTGTAGAAGGGGAGCTTGAGAGGTCCACAAATGTACAGTTGAGACAGGCTCAAACTATGGATCCTACATTACAAAGCTTGAAGGCTATGGTTAAGGAAGCACCTGAGGCTCAATGAAGAGGGCAAGCTGTATATGGAATAAAGGGTTTTTGTATAAAGGGTGGAGTCCTGGAGGTGGGCTAGAAGTTGAAGTAGTACAGCAGTTGATAGAGGCTAGAACCTGCTGTCTGCCACTTCTAGCTATAATCCCAAATATTCATTGTACAGGTGATATTGGGACAGAGAAGGAATGTTTGTTGTATTGTAAGTGGACTCCTAAGGGAGGGCTGGAAGGTGAGGTAGTACAGCAGTTTGTACTGCCTAGAGGCTACCGTCTGGCATGTCTAGCTATAGTCCCTAATATCCCAGTAAAGTTGATGTTGGGCAGAGAAGGAAGGTTTGTTGTTTAGAAAATAAACTCTTAAGGGAGGGCTTGAAGGTGAGGTTGTATGGTAGTAGGTAGAGCCTAGAGGCACTGATCTGTCACTTCTAGCAATAATCCCTAATATTCCTTTTGCAGGTGATACTGATGTAGAAAAGGTGGCAAGTGCTTTGATAGAAATTGTCAGCACAGTATGTTTGCCAAAGGAGATACTGATTGACCAAGTTGCCAACTTCACATCTGACTTGCTGACTTGATTGAGGTAGTGTTGTGGGGTGAAACATTTAAAGATCACATCTACTATTCCCAGACTAGTGGTCTTGCTTAGACATTAATGACTATGCTATGGGCATTTGCAGACAAGTTTAAAAGGGAATGCCTAACCATTAAACTTAGTGTCAGGAACTGGCCAGGCTTGAATAGCTTCTACTTTGACAAGTGGGTATAGCAGAGGTCACTTACTTAGGACACAGAGTGATGAATGGTAAGATTATGCCAGAACTTGTCAAAATAGAAGCTATTCAAGTGTGTCCAGTTCCTATTGTTAAAAAGCAAGTAAGAACATTTCTAGGGACATCTCAGTACGGTGGAAAATTTATACCCAATTTTGGTGAAGTGGCTGCACCATTTACTGACCCAACTAGGAAAAATAGACTGGATAAGGTAGTATGGATAACAGATTTTGAAAAGGCATTCCAGACACTTAAGGAGATTATGGGAAGACCCCCTGTGTTAGCCAGCCCAGGTTATAGTGAAGAGTTTGTTGTGCAAGTGTATATTTCAAATTTCACGGTGAGAGCTGAGCTCACCCAAGGTTCCTCAGAAGGAGAATAAAAGCACTGCAGTCAGGTTAATAATGTCAAAGTTAATGGATTGCCTAGGAGAGAAGTGGGTTGATATTCCCAGACAGACCCATTTTTCTAAAGTGCCATTTTTCAAGGGGTCACTTGAAAACCATGCTTGAGTCATGGGGGGGGGGGGTGAAGAATTTAGTCAATGTTAATTGTGCTAGCACATCTGGCTGAGTTTTTCTAGATAATTTCAGACTGACCTGTATACTGTGTGTCACCATGACTAGGTATGATATTGTAAACAGGTTCTTACATGTTGATTCATAATCTGTTTGTACATAATGTTTGAAACATTTGTCCTCCTACATTTCTAACTATACATGTTTTTGAAGAGACATTCTAAATGCAAACTGTCTCAGATTCAGCTGATCAACATATGATGTCATTGGAATGTTGTCAGTTGCTATGTGTTATTGTCAGAAGCTGAAAGACAGGAAGGAACTTTTAGAAAACAGGTGTTGGTTCATGTTCAAAATATGAAATGAAAATTAGAACTGGAACCATTGCTAGAAGTCAGTTATAGAAGTCAATTACCAGAAGTCAGTTACAGTTGTCAGTTATTACAGATGTATGCAATGGATACCAAAAACAAAAAAAAAAAAAAAAAAAAAAAAAAAAGAAAAAGGATCACCAAGAACTGTAAGCCTGCCTTTGCTCTGTTGCAGTAATTTAGTTTAGATCAGCGACAGTGTTCTTCAGTCAGATAGGAAAATTATAACTAATCAGTTAGATCAGCTAGAGTTTTTCTAAATGTTGGAGTTTTATCCTACAGTATTGATTTCATTTTTCTGGTGATTGAGTTCTGTTTGTTTATTGGAAATTATTGTTTATATTTCTAATCATTTTGCTCAATATTAAACCATTTTTTATTAACTTACATTGTGGCTGGACAATCAGTGTTTTTCTTTAGTGATTTGAGAATGATTATACTTGCCTTCATAACTTTATGGGGCACTCTGAAAGCCTGGCTGGATAGGTCATTTGCTACAATTTGTTTTATTTAATTTTTATAATTGGACCCCTTTTAGAAGAGCATAAAGACACTCTGATTAGTGGCAGCATTACCATATCATTTTTGGGAAAATTCACAGCTGGAAATCTGTGTCAGGCTTTCCCAGAAGTGTTTGGATGTGTGAGATTTAATTTATTTAAGTGTGAATGTATCAGAGGGCTTAAACTGGGGACACACTGCTCTGAGGTGTAGAATAAGGAGTTACATTCGGGGTCGACAGAAGTATACAGTCCAGTCCCAGGCTATAGAGCATGTTCCTGTTGTGCTCTTAGGGGAAAATTGTGAAATATTACTCCTGTTTAAGAGACAGATTCACATTGGAGTCAGTAGTGAGGATTGAAGCTCCTTAGTTACTGACCCACAACAGTAAGAGATGCCACATTATTTGGTGGCAGTTCAGTGGGATATAATCTGTATGTCACACCACCCATGGAGAAAATGCAGAAAAATCAAGGCATATCTTCTGCTTTTGAAATTATGTGTTCAGATACAAATGAGAAGAGCCATTCCAAATTAGCCAACAAACAATGATAAACTAAATGTATAAATATGTGAGAACTAACTGAATGGAAATGTCTACTTACAGGATCTCCAGGAGGACCTCTTTCACCAGATGCACCAGGCTGACCCTGTAACAAACACAAAAAATTATTTTTGATGCAAAAAAAAGGTTTCCTTCCATTAAAGAAAAAAATATCTATGTCCTAAGGACTAATCTTATGTGGATGCTGACAAACATACTCTTAATGCCTGATTCTCTGGCTGTAAAATGCATTACATTTTTCACTGATGAACTCCTGTATGGCTAAAAAACAAAATACCACATCCAAAAAACAAAACCAAGAATGAAAAGGCAAACTTCACCAAGATAAATAGGAGAAAATGCACCTTAAAGGAACAGTTAAAATCAAATAGCTTAAAATTCAAATGGTTGAGCACTTTCATCTGCTGAATTAGAATTTTTTCATTTGGGCATTGATTATTTATTCATGTATTCATTTGTTTAGTTTTTGGAAGTATTTTTCACAAGTACATTTTATAAAAAAACTTTTTCATGAGAAAGTTTTTTTTTTAAATGACATTTTTGCTCAAGGCCTTGCTTATTTTAGTTCAATGTCTCCAGAGCTGTGGACAAGGGTAAGGCAGCCCACACAGCCTATCTGGACCTCACCAAGGCCTTTGACACCATCCCCCACTCTGGAATCATAGATAAACTTACTAAGCTGGGCATCAATCCCTACATCACTCGATGGGTTGCCAACTGGCTTACTGACAGAACCCACACTCTAAAAGTAGCTGACTCCAAATCCAGCTCCAGACAAGTGACAAGTGGAGTACCTCAGGTTCAGTCCTGGGACCTCTCTTGTTTGGCATCTACTTCTCTGAAGTACAGGCCAACACTAAGGGACTCTGGCTAACAAAGTTCATAAATGACTGCAAACTGGGAGCCATTATTGTATCCCCAAATGATGTTGATACTCTAGAAAAGGACCTTACAGAAACAGATGCTTGGTGCCAGAGCCATAGGCTCAAGCTCAATGCCAAGAAATGTATAGTTTTCCCCTTTGGGAAAAAAAAACATGTACCCATGAATTACCAAATAGGTGGCAGTACACTAAACACCGAAAGTGTGATCAGAGACTTAGGGACACAGGTGGACAGTGGCCTCACCTTCAATAACCACATTGCCACAACAGTCAGAAGATCTTTCTATGTGGCACACCTCATCACTAAGGGCTTTTTATCGAGAAAAAAGGAGGTTATTGACCCACTGTACTCATCCCTCATTAGACCCATTATAGAATACAATGTTCCATTTCGTATGTACCTCTCAAGACATCTGCAACAACTGGAAAGGCCACAGAAATACCTCACTAAAAGAATCATAGGCCTAAACCCGATGCCCTATGCTGACCGCCTTAAAAAACTACAGCTATACTCTGTCGCATATCGTCTACACCGAGGTGATCTCTGCTTAACATACAAGGCCATGCCAAACGCAGAGCTGTTGGGCATGCTATACTTAAAGAAATCCAATCCCTCAGAGCCACACACTCCAGGGATCTAAACTTTGTCATCACAATAAACAAAACATGCCGGAGGGATAGGTTCCTGACCCAGAGACTCCCCAGACTCTGGAATAGACTGCCCATACATGTCAAGCAGAGCACCTCTTTGGCCCTCTTCAAAAGGAACCTTGATGACTGGATGGGAGAAAGGAAATTCATCCCAGGGATCACGTCAGTCGATCTGCTAGACAGGGGTACTGGGAAGTAAATAGTGTGGGAAGAAATAGCCAGGGAACTGTTATGGCTAGGCTTGTATAGGCCCTAGGGTTGATAGCCTAGTACCAACCTATGAACATTCTTTGTAGGGCGGTACTCTTATCTTTAATTCAATGTTATGTTTTTAATTGGGGACATTTTTTGATTGGTTGTAAAACTTTTTTGAAGGTATTTAATGACTGGCTGGACTTTTTTGACTGTTCTGAAGAAGTCTGTTATTCAACAGTCGAACATGCTCATCCATTTGAATGTTAAACTATTTGATTTTAACTGTTCTATTAAAGTGTTTTTGTTTGTTTGTGTATTTCGGCTTTTCTCGGTTAGGGGTCACCACAGCGGAACACCAGTCCGCTAATGATTGGCAGTAGATTTTTACATACTGGCTTGCCGGGCCTAACGCACAACCTTCAATGAAGGAATGCCCATTCACGCATGATGCTACACAGAAGGTGCTCTAACTGAGAATCGAATGGGCAACATCTAACTGTGAGGCGACAGCGCTACCACAGCAACACCACTGCAGTATCAACTGTTCTATTAAAGTGTATATTCTCTTACTCGTCTTGGTTCAGTTTGCCTTTTCATTTTGGGTCCTATATGGCTAAAACTTTTAAAACTGAAATGATTTCTGGTCCAGGATATGAGCAAAAAGGATCCTGGGATCATACCACATCTCCCAGTTAATAAATAAATAGTTCTGTTGCTGCATCATTTTTTTCTCATCCGAGCTTTACTAATGCCATTCTACCGAGTAACATAATGTGAAACATTCCATCTTACCATGACAGAGGTGAGTCTGTAACAAACTACAGATAAGATATTCACAATATAAAGCTGGGAGCTCTGGGTTGTTGGGTTCACCAAGTAGTAGCATTCTTAAGGAAAAAAACAACATACTAAACTGAATATAGTATTCAGATCATTGACTGCATCATGTAGAAGATCTGGCAATAAACTCATTACATTGCTTTACTATTATCACATATTTCTTAAGTAGAGGGAGAGTGATAACTAGATGCCACTATATGTACATGTGGGTGTGCATGTGTGTCTATCATACATGCAGATTTACTTTGGTTAACTCTTATCCTGTTCTGTCCATCTGGAAAGTCCCATTTAAGTACACCATATATAAAGAGATAAAGCTACATGTGCAATCCACATGACCCAAGTTCAATCATCACCATAAGTGACTAATGGAACTGCGATACAGAAGATGTAAATGGAAATGCTTTGCCTGTTGTCTCTCTCTCCAAGTGGGGAATGAAATGACATCCTAGAGAAGTAGATACGACATTATTTTGGAGGTTCTGGTGGACAATGGACCTCAAAATGCTTGTCAGGTAAATTTGGGGCTGAGAGTGGGAAGCATCTCTATCTTTGAGGATGGTGCAGGGACCCTCTCTGGCAACATCAATGTGAGCATCGGCCTGTAGTTAAAAACAACAGCAAGTTTAGGTAGGACCACCAGCACCATGCAAAGTTAATGCATTGTCTGTGTGAAACTGTGACTACTGTCACTCCTACATGCCTCTTGCTCTCCTCACTTCACCTGTAGTTTGGAGCATAGTGCCCCTGACTGGTATGGTAAAACTGGAAACCAGGATTTAGCATAAGCAATGAGGACAACTGAGGTTCATGGGGGACATTGCTCTAAAGCAACAGAAGGAAAAGCATTT
>NC_056732.1:1150506204-1150518704 GCF_019279795.1 Protopterus annectens | reverse complement strand
ATTGGCAAATATTTAAAATTCATCCTTGTTTTTGTTCCTTTGTTGGGATTTTTAATGAAATCACTTGATCGCTGTCAGTGTGTGTGTGTGTGTGTGTGTGTGTGTGTGTGTGTGTGTGTGTGTGTGTGTGTGTGTGTAACTACCTTTCTACCTCTTAGAGCAAGAAATCCGGACAAAGTCATAAATAATAAGGGGACAGAGGCCCAAAAATAGGGACACTTTTTAAATATTGTTCTTACAAACTTATAAAGTTGATAGACTAACAGGTTTTACATTAGCATGAATTTTCTGAAATGTATGAAGTCTGAAACCGAAATGTCTTTCTATGTTTTCTGAATTCAGCCCTCAACGATTTGCCAAAGATTTGCAAGAAAACCTCAATTTTATGACAAATAGACCAAAAATATGAGTCAAGAATCAGGATATTCTGTGAAAATTTGTAAAGCTGAGAGGTAATTGTGTTTTGTGTGTGTGTGTGTGTGTGTGTGTGTGTGTGTGTGTGTGTGTGTGTGTGTGTGTGTGTGTGTGTGTGTGTGTGTGTGTGTGTGTGTGTGTGTGTGTGTGTGTGTGTGTGTGTGTGTGTGTGTGTGTGTGTGTGTGTGTGTGTCATGTGGCAGAGTAGCCATTATTTTTTAAACCTACGGGGAGCCACTGCAGAGGGATGGAAGAGCTGAATGTGGCTCCAGAGCCGCAAGTTGCAAACCCTGCTCTAGGACATTTATTCAGTGTCATATTTCAGTATACAACTTACAGATAGAAAACGCAAGGAATTCTGTGCAATGGATCGGGTTCTAGTCCACCCATTGTAAATTGCAGTACTAAACATATTGTGGAATTTAAATGTTGCCTTTGCTTGTTGATTAGCAATAGCAATAAAGCCTTTTCAACTGCAATCACATGCTATACTTGACTTTTGGAAGGTCTGAGGCAAACACTAGCAAAAACACTTTTGAAGTGCATTCATTATTATTGTCAGTGCTACAGTAGCTGCATTACACTACATTGCCCAGTGGTCTACATAATGAAACTTCCTTGTGCAAGTACACTCTTAAGATGAGTGAATTTAGAAACATTATGGGAGCATTATCAGAACTGACCTGGGGATAGTCACATCAGTAGTAATGGAGCACACAATATTTTACATACACAAAGAGCTATATGTAGTATTGATTACTGTATGTGGTGCTGGACATTATAAAGTAAAACTCTGTATTGCTGCAATCCAACCAAGTGTTACCCATGTCTGCTTACTCCATGTCTGTTCCCCTCCAGGTACACATGCAGACACACACGCACACGCACACGCACACACACACGCACACACACACACACACACACACACACACACACACACACACACACACACACACACACACACACACACACACACACACTCTCTCATGCACATGCACAGGTATTGGCAACCGTTGTTTATCTGAATTATAGCAGATTGTGATAATACTACAAAAAAGTTTTCAACAACAATGTTTTTTTTTTTTCTTTTCTTCAATGTTATATGTCCTCAAAGTAGATATATGTAAATTTAAGTATGTAGTTTGTAGGGGGTTATATGGTGCTCTGTATATAGAGATGCAGGTGGCAAGCCCCCCTACAGACAAAATGCCTCTGTCTGCAGAAATGTGTTTGTGTATTTTTTGATCCACCGAAATTTGGGTGAATGGCTTGAACATCCCACAACCCCCCCCCCCACACACAGACTAGTGGCACAGTATTTGTGTGTGTGTGTGTGTGTGTGTGTGTGTGTGTGTGTGTGTGTGTGTGTGTGTGTGTGTGTGTGTGTGTGTATGTGTGTGTATGCATGCCTGTGTTTGTCTGCATATATCCTTATGTATGAGTGCCTCAAGGTTATAGGCTGCTTCCTCTCACAGGAAAAGAAATGGTCCCTCAAAGTACTGAACACCGTACCATTACAGTTATCCATAGCTGTTAGCGCACCACCAAGTAAAATGTTGCTATGTGAGCTGCAGGTGTCTGCAGCTCTGCACTCTTATTACAAGACACTGAACAGTACCACCGCCACTATGCTTTTGTGCCCGTCTGCATGCTTGGACAGATGATTGTTTTCATGCAGTACACCACACTGACTGTATGCTCACAGTGGTGCATGGTACAGACAGCTCAGCTGTTCCATATGTGGTGGACCAAAGTGTTCTGTTCCTTCAAGAATCGCGTTGCTTTATGGAGTTTAGTCTCTGAACAGTGTGCATAACACATTTATGAATCCCATGAACTGTTATGATCAATGTTTACAAACAAGACTTCTATTCCAAAAGATAGTTGTGAAAAGTAAACTCTAGTCAAAAAATGTAAAATAAATGATGATCATTTGTTTTAAGACATGAAATCTTGCATTTATCTCCTAGTGCTGTATAAAATTTCCGTTATTTCAATCCACTGACTCTCCTGATGTATACACCTCTTGTATGTTCTGCTAATTACGTTCTACTCAATAAGGTAATGAGGGTTGCTATTACCAAAATAAACCTGCATTCAGTAAAGCAGGCTGATTTTTCTTTTATGTAGCATCTGCTAGATGCTGCCATAACCACATCTGTTGTTCCTTGCTCTAACAACCTAAGTACTTATAGCAAGACATCTATCGCCGTTGTGGAAGATAATTCATGCTGTACCTCATGTTTGAATATTGTCATAAAAGGAAATCAAGACCTCGCCAAGGCCTTTGACACCATCCCCCACTCTGGAATCATAGATAAACTTACTAAGCTGGGCAGAAATCCCTATGTCACTCGATGGGTTGCCAACTGGCTTACTGACAGAACCCAGACTTTAAAAGTAGCCGACTCCAAATCCAGCTCCATACAAGTGACAAGTGGAGTACCTCAGGGTTCAGTCCTGGGACCACTCTTGTTTGGCATCTACTTCTCTGAAGTACAGGCCAACATTAAGGGACTCTGGCTAATAAAGTTTGCAGATGACTGCAAATTGGGAGCCATTACTGAATCCCCAAATTATGTGGATATTCTACAAAAGGGCCTTACAGAAACAGATGTCTGGTGCCAGAGCCATGGGCTCAAGCTTAATGCCAAGAAATGTATAGTCATCCCCTTGGAAAAAAACATGTACCCATGAACTACCACATAGGTGGCAAGACTCTAAACATCGAAGGTGTGATGTGAGACTTAGGGACACAAGTGGACAGTAGTCTCACTTTCGATAACCACATTGCCTCAACAGTCAGGAAATCCTTATATGTGGCACACCTCATCACTAAGGGCTTTTCATCCAGAAAAAAAGAGGTGATTGTCCCACTGTACTCATCCCTCATTAGACCCATTATAGAGTATAATGCCCCATTTGGCATGTACCTCACAAGACATCTGCAACAGCTGGAAAGGCCACAGAAATACCTCACTAAAAGAATCACAGGCCTAAAGCAGATGCCATATGCTGACCATCTAAAAAAACTCCAGCTATACTCTGTGGCATATCGTCTACTCAGAGGCAATCTCTGCTTAACATACAAGGCCATTTCAAACCCTGAGCTGGTGGACATGCTCCACTTAAAGAAATCCCAATCCCTCAGAGCTACACACTCCAGGGATCTAAACCTTATCATCACAATGAACAAAACAAGCTGGAGGGATAGGTTCCTGACCCAGAGACTCCCCATACTGTGGAATAGACTGCCCATACATGCCAAGCAGAGCACCTCATTGTTCCTCTTCAAAAGGAACCTTGATGATTGGATGGGAGATAGGAAACTCACCCCAGGGATCATGTCAGTCGCCTTGCTATACAGAAGCCCAGAGAAGTAGATATTGTGGGAAAAAATTTCCAGGGAATTGTTATGGCTAGGCTTGCATAGGCCTTAGGGCCGATAGTCTAGTACCAACCTATAAACCTATGATTTTAAAGTGTTAACAGACAGATTTAGTTCCATTTCCCATTTTAGCTATTTTCTGAGCCACATTCATTTAAATTAAACAGCCTCTGCAACTGTAAAGTCATCTTCTTGTGTCTAATTCTGGCAGTGTCTTGTGCTAAGAATCCAGCAATCACACAGTGTCAGTGGTGCAACAGGTAACACACTTGGCTGTGGTACTGGAAGACCAGAAGACTGTAGGTTTGATTCTCACTCCAGGTCACTGGATGGCTGATAATACAGTGTGAGGTCCAGCACTCCTGACTGCATTGTTATTTGGATGAGATGTTAAACGGAGGACCCATCTGCTTAAGTTGGTAGAAGTTCAGCCAGATGCTAAAGATAAAATGGCATCTATGAAAAAGCGTACGGGATATTCCCTAATGTTCTGGCCAAATTTCTCCTAATAGTAGAAATACTAACTCAGATCTACCCATGTAAAAGGGCCACTTACCTGGTTGGCAAAGGATAAATAAAATATGAGCTGAATATAGAACCAAAAGTGTAAAAATCCAAACTTATACCAAAACAGCAGCTTAAAAACCTCCTCTTCATTTTCATGCAACTGTTGAAGTAAGGGACCCCCCCCCCCCCACGATCATATTAAAACTAGTACAGTTTTTTTTTTCATTTATTCCCCTTGCATTTTCCCTTAAATTATAAAGAGTTGGTTGTCATTTTTGAACACTGTTGGATTCCCAATGTACAGGAAACATACTTACTAGGACATTAAACAATTATACCACTTAAGTATAAACAATAATTTTCAGCTCACTGTAATGAACAGAAGAAGGCCAAACATAATGCTTCACATTATTTCTATGGATATGACTTACTTGTATTCCTCGTTCTCCTTGTTGTCCATGGGCACCCTAAATAATTGAAAAACAGAAATAAATCAGTGTAAGCATTTCATCAAATTAATAAACACATTCTTATTTGTGACTAGTGGCATTACACTTACTGATGGCCCAACAATTGAAGCTCCAGGGGGACCTCTTTCTCCAGGTGGACCAGTTAATCCAGGTGGTCCTGCATCCCCCTGCAAATACAGAATATTCCATTAGATTTAAGTAGTCATCACAAAAGCCTGTTAAAATAAATATAAATGTATGATACCCAAGGTGACCTTGGACATATTGTTATTTTTTATGCAAGTCAAAAGAGATTCTAATGGAGGAATTGTTCCAATGGTCTTCTAAACCTCTTGAGTATAAAATCCTAATAAATAACAGATGTTGGTCTAAGTACAGTAGTAAGAATACAGAACCAGTGTTGCATTTTCTTTCTAAAGTATGGCACCAGAAACAGAAAGAAATCACTATTACTCAGGGTACCTACTGAAAGAGCAAATATTTGACAACTACTTAGAAGTTACAGCTTTGGAAATCCTTTCATTAAATGGAACTTTTCTGCTGTAGATTCCTTTCAGCATTTTTCCATTAGTTAAGTCCCCCTTCCCTATCAATACATACATAGTATAGAGTTGATTGTCCATCATCGATTATCCAAAATGTTAATTATCAGAACGCAGTCTTTCAAAGTTTTTGGGTAGGAGAAATCATAAAGTCTGAATATACAAATGTTATACACATTTGCTTGTGTGTGTTTTTTGAGCTTGTAGCCCGCAGATATGTCAAAAATATGATTTCCACTGGAATTGCTGAATGGTTAAAACATGTATTCCCTGTGTACAGGAAAAACAAGATTTTAGAAGTTTTTATCCCGTTCAATTATATGTTTGTTTATCCGACCAGTTTGATTATGAAAAATACCCTAGTTCCAAATTACTTTGGATAATCAACTCTCTACTGTATTACTTGACAGAAAATGAAGCTCAACCTCAATATTTCTGGTCAAAGATCTGCAAAGTAATAATCCTGAAAATGATGAAGAGGAGAGGTATAAGAGGAACAGGTGGAGTTAGAAAATAACAGTAAGTGAGTAGAATGTCCTCTAGGGTAAATGGATCAGTACTGACATTGGGTTATCTGGAGTGAGTCTGTATGTTGTCCTCATATCCAAATGGAAAAATCTCTATGTATTCAAATTTCCTTCCAAAGTAATGTTTGTTTAACTAACTTCTCTAAACCCTTTCTCCCAGTCTGTGAATATCTGGCCACCTATAAAACATTGATTTTGAATGTGGATAGAGTCTATCAATGTTTTGTAAGTTTATTTTTTCTGTTGATATTTTTTCTGTTGAAACTATTTAAGTATACCCATATGTGCATGTGTGTGTGCATGTGTGGTGTGTGTGTGTGTGTGTGTGTGTGTGTGTGTGTGTGTGTGTGTGTGTGTGTGTGTGTGTGTATATATATATATATATATATATATATATATATATATATATATATATATGGGTTTAGGACTATTCACTGAAAGCACATTTCACTGAAACACATTTCACTGTGCACAATTCACTGAATGCTCAATTCACTGAAAAAATTCACTGTAACACATTTCACTGAAAGTTATATATGGCCTTTTCCCCCACTGTAGTGCGACCCTGAAGTTAGTGTATATAGTAAGGGGGTGTGTGGAGGGCACCGCCCCCTACATTCGGGGGTGTAGCCCCCCAGCTATTTTAAATATTGTTAGCTATACCCATGGATACTTGCAATTCCAATAAATTACTCTTTTCTGAACATAATATATATCCAAACTATGTGGGGGGCTATGCCCCCCACACCCCCAATGTGAGGGGTGGTGCCCCCAATCCACCCTTACTGTATATACTAACTCCAGGGTTGCACTACAGTGGAGAAAAGGCCCTATATAACTTTCAGTGAAATGTGTTTCAGTGAATTGTGTTTTCAGTAACTTGAGCTTTCAGTGATTTTTGCACAGTCATTTGAGTTTCAGTGAAATGTGCTTTCAGTGAATAGTCGTGGACCCATACATATATATATATATATATATATATATATATATATATATATATGGGTCTACTTCAGATGCACAAAACCCCACATAATTGAATTTCAAATAACAACGAATGTTGGAAAACTGAAAAGTGCTGTTGAAGCTTTAAAAGCAACATAAATATTTACCATACACCATGCCCACCACCCAACATTCCTGAACTGTAATTTATTCTTTTTAAAGTTTTTGCAGGGGAGGCTGCAACCCCTGCACCCCCCCCCCCCAGGCCCCCTGCAAGTTAAATATACCAACTCCAAGATCACACTACATTGAAAAAAGGGTAAACGCCCATGGCATGCCCACATCTGTGTGAGAACTGCCTGGTAGGGTATGCACATAAAACATCACTGTTCTTTTTCATAATGGTGCAACGTATGGAATGTAAATAACTCATTTTAGTTTTTCCGGCATTTGTTGTTTTAAACTTTTGCTCTTATGAAGTTTCGTGCAAGTCATCTTGACAATATAAAATTTGATTATATGGGTTTTTGCATATTTGTAGCAGACCCATATACATAAAGATGAAGATACAGATGTCTACATCTGTATAGATATCTGTTTATCTAGCTATATACATATATATCAGGGACATCCATGCAAATCAGCTCATATACACAAAACAAATCTTCAGCTTCAAGTTGTTAGGCCTCCAGAAGTTGGAATGCAAAAATCTAAAGTAAACCATTAAAACAGCAGATGGCCGAACTTGTCAGTCAAGAAGTTAAGAACTCAAGAATGGGAAATACTCTTCAGGTTTTAGAAAGTATGTAGAGCCCCTTTGAGGGACAGCTTAAGTAGCTGATGGTGGGCAATATGTCAGACTCTCATTGGGCCATGATGGTCAGAAAGCTACAGGCATGCACAGTGAATGTGGAATAACAGATTCCCTGTCATATATGAAACTGGACAAGATCATCTACTGAATGGACAAGTAATGTAGCAATAGATACCTCTATGCAAGCCTCTCTCCCATATAACAGAGTATTTATGATGAACAGAAGGCACTCTGTTGGATTTAGTCTCTTCTAAAACTCCATTCTGAAACCACAACCTACTCAGCTCCCCCAGGTCAGTGAGGATGAATCAGTCCTTTCTTTCTTTCTTCCTTTCTTTCTTTCTTTCTTTCTTTAGTTGTGCAATGAGGCATGACGTCTGAGGAAGCAGTATGCAGGAATCTTCCCTGCCATACAAACAGAAAACATACACCATCAAATTCCCTGCTAGAAAGAGCAGAACAAGGAGAGGACACTTCTGAGTGGCAAAAGGCTCAACCTATTAGTCTTCTTCTTCAGGAAGACTCTGATAATACAGGATTCCTAAATCCTGCAACTCCAAGAATGGACTAGAGCTGTACCTCTGAGCACATTCACATATCCCAGCCATAAAGAAATGCCCCTGTATATGTCTTACATCCAGGAAAACCTCTACATGAAGGATACAAGCATTCATCTCTCTATTTGCTTATAGATGGGGTGTGTTCTAAACATTATAGAGTTCGTGGCCTTCTCCACATCCTCATCTATCGCGATAAAAAGGCTGCTTATAGTTCCTGCTGCCTGAAATTGAGATCCATGTTCTTGGTTCCACTGATCCTCAACAATGGAGGAACATGCCAGGTTTCCTATCTTGCTAATGAAGTATCTGTCCTTAGGACCTGTGATGGCATCTGTTACATTAAGGTAAACTGATGAGGATAGCCTTCCTTTCTGTAGGTTGGTGACAAAAGTCTAACTCAGAAAGAAAATATGTGTGTGAAAGAAGACTCTACAGGCATTCATACCTCACCATGTATTCATTCAATAACCTGGTAGGAAAAACTGGTTGGAAGATGCTTTTCAGCTACCAACTGAGTGCAACGCAGTTACTCATTATTTTTAGTTCATTATACTTGCTTAACTGTATCAGACTGACACAACAGTGTTTGAAAAACAGTGCAATTTGGTGAAATACAGGGTATGACATAATCCAAACAAAACACTTGACCTATCTGAGGGAACAAAGCAGCTTAAGCTAAATGTAAAAAAAAAAACCTCCAAAAATAAGTACCACAGAAATCACCCAAGGATTTATCACTTTCTTTGTTTTAGTCACAGACTCTTTCAGGAATAATAAGAACACTCTAAAAAGATTAATAATATACAAAAAAGCACATCAAAAGCCAGTGGTTGTTAGACACCTTCTTATTCACAATCTATTTGACTTCATTTTTAAAACACATTATATAATAACAAAGCTCCTAAGTGACCTCAAAGAGCATTCCAAACAGCAAACTGTGGAAGTATATCACTGGCCAGTCAAATACAATAGTTAATAAACAAATTTTAATGCTTCATAAGATGGCAAAAAAATCTATAAACTAAAAGTAATGATATCAGGCTTACAGGCTTACATAAAACTCAAAGTATCAATGTATCAAATGGCTAAACACTGCATATCCTGGATTCACTAAAATGGGACCATTGGAAGGAAACAATAATGCAGTCATAGAAAAAAATGGAGTGGCAATGGTAGATAAAGTTAAATGCTTTAAACTCAGGCCTGAACTTTAGCTGCTTCATAAGAGCATACTAGCATTAAAAACACTAAGCCATGAAATGTACTACTTGCGCAGTGCATTTTGTATTCTATTTTATATTTTCAATTAATGTCTGAACATTGTTTAGTAAAGCCCTTAAGATACTTTTAATGCGTATGATAATGATTACAGTTTAAGCATCTACACATAGGAAGGGCTTGGGCTTTGACTACCCTGAAATTGAAGTATAAAAAGCACTCTGATTATACAATTCTGGAATGTAAATACAGGAAAAATCATGCTTCTGTGAAAGCTGCAGCTATTTTTTTGCCAGTCTGGTTTCTAACCTTCACCATTTATAGTTTCTCTTGCATTGCCTTGACTAAACATTAAGACATCTTATTTTATGTTTGTTCATCACAGCTAAGCCCTGTAAAAGCAGGTACAGCAAACAAATACAAATAGAGGCAAAATAAAAACATGAATCCGACTTGATCCAAACTTACATGAGCTTTTTAGGAAATAGAATATTAAATAAAAGGAGACCCTCCCCTGAATATACAATCAATCTGATAATGCAAACTTTGTGAAAGTGTTATACAAATGTTTTCTAATTTCAATTTTTTTAATGTTTTGTTTTAATCCTTACACTTTTTAATCTTTGTTTTATATAGTAGAATAAACAGTAATCATTGGCTTGATCTGTAATTTTAAACTCTTAAACTTTAAACCCTTCATGTAAATGCATCTGTTATAATCTGGTAAGGTGCTGATCAGAAAGGACCCAACCACTGGTCCACCCTCATTTCCATTTAAATTAGGTGTATTTCAAACCACTAGTCTGGAAACAACATCTAAAATACACCCACAGCCTTTCTGACTCCTTCCTCCAAAGAAAACCCTTCTACCAAGGGGAAATCCTGTGTAAGGTCATTAAGTTGTTAATGCAAGTATATTCTTCCATCAGAATAAATACTTTTTTCAAACTAAATATGCTTGTTATTCCTCTTGACGGGAGGGTTGTTGCAAAACAACACAGAGATGACTTCTTTGTACGATCCAGTTTTAGAAATTCTAAATGGCCCAGCACTTCAGACAATCTGAGGTGCAGGTTTGACAACAGAAACTGCTCTACCCTGAACTGGATTCTTAGGACTCTGATCTTTAATGTAGGAGAATAGTTAAAATGTAGGAATTGTAACTTTAAACTGACTAGTAAGAAACAGGACCTTGTGGGTACTGAGAGGCACCTGGCCTTCCTCACAGAGATCCAGAGAAGGTCAGTGTTGGGAGACAGGGCAATGAATATGAACAACATTTTTATGATTTTTGAATGAGTTGAGTGTTTTGGCAGGAGCTGAGTGTAGCTGTAGGAAGTCTTGGTATAGAGACACTTCTTGCAAAGCTTTATGTGTTGCAAGTATTAAACAGTTACTGACAGTGTAACATGAGTGGATTTGTTATCCAGCATTGGATGGGAGTAGCTATATATGCAGAACAAAAGTGAGGTTCCAGCAATGATCCAAGACACTTGTAGTGTTGGACTTGATATACCTTGTTTTGGCTGTGCACACATAACAAATATCCAACTATAATAAATACAGTAAGATATAGAAATGAGTTACATAACAATGGTATACATTATTTACACACAGATATTATATACAAGCTAATGCCAATGAATCAAGCAGAACCATCACTGCAGTAGACGGTCAGATGTATACTCAAGGAATATTAGAGAAAGAGAACACTTGTTGGTATTTACTTCACTTAGGTAAGATGAAGAAATGATTGGACAAATAGGTTTCATGACATGAGGAGTGACCAAAATAGTCAAAGAGCAATCAATGAGTAGACAAAAGAGGAAGAGACAAGAAGGGAGGGGTCAGTGAGGGAGAGAAAAAGAGACTGTTCAGTGATTGATGCAGTTGCAGCATGTTCAACTCCATGCATTTCAGGTTGAACTTTGCTGCAGCATATCTCATAACCAAAACACTGTAATGATGCCTTTAGCATGCAAAGATCCCAGGAATAAAACTGAAAATATTCCATTAATTCAGTCATATTTTGTTTTATTTTACTTTTATTTAGTACCTACCTATATGGCAAACATGCAACAGGATTTTTGAAATTTCAGCATTTCAGAACATAGCTAGACTGTCTATATAGACAGATCATCCCAAAAGAGGGCAAAACAAGTTTTGAGTTAATGGTGCCTGGCTTGTTGGTATGATTGCATTATTGAAGACTTCTGTGGCATTGTGCTCTACTTTCAATGAGCTTTTAAGGTTTTGGGACAATGTGCATATCTCTCATGACACCTTAATAAATGCGATGTCACGATATGTTTGCAAAGAAGTAAAGCAGTCCTCCTACCATGTCCAAAGCATAGAACCTTTTCACATATTCTTTTGATTATTCAGAGATTGATGCACTTGCACAAAATTTCTTGGTATAACCATGTTAATCAGCTTAGGTTTGATAAGTATAGAAGTATAGCAGCACTGTCAGGGACAAATAAAAGCCACAGCATGTTTTGCAAGGCCATGGTCATTCTTATTTATAGCTGTTGGCTTCCCACTATCTCAGTGTTCCACTTTTTGTCCCTAATGTATTCTGTGCATATTTTTACTAACATATGCACATTCTTCTTCATAGACAAGGAAAAATATGATAGCAGAATGTCTAGATTTGGAGCAAGACACCCTGCTAGAACACCTCACTGTTCCCCACTTTGCATTTCTGCCATGGTTTTAATTCAACCAACACCTGGAATTAATTGAATTAAAATTTAAACATAAACTACTAAAGTATCCTGCCTCTTACAGGTTCATATGTCACAGTGGTACCGGCCACTATGTCATCTTAAGTCAGTTCAAAGACTTTACATCCATAGGTAAATCCAGTAATAGATTAGTACTTATCTATCCATGCTAGCAGGCTCTGTAACATACTTCCCCTTGCACTGTGGTAAAGTTCCTCCAAGTACACATTTTAAAACCACTGAAAGGTTACTCATGCTGTAAAAGTATTATTACTGAGTATTTACAAGAACATTTTCTGTTAACAGATCAACATTCTAATTACATTTTAGCCAGTTAAACTTTTAATTGATTAAACATTTTGTTTAGACTTTTTCTGATGTTTTATATAGGT
>NC_056732.1:1150453704-1150501204 GCF_019279795.1 Protopterus annectens | reverse complement strand
AAGCTCCCATGGAAGCTTGTAAAAACTTTAAAAATCACTTGGCACTGTAGAGATAGCAGGCTAAAAAGTCTTTCAAATAACCAAGGAATAAAATACATAGCTTATTTAAATAATAACTTTAATATGAAAAACTGATGCACACAAAAAATACCATAAACGCTAAAGAAAGGGGACTTAGCAGGGGCACATTTGAATGTAGGACATGCGCTCAATGTTTCCACATAAGTAATAGTGAGCATGTGTATATTTTAGCCAGGGAAAAAAATATATACAGACTAGGAGTGTTACTTACTAGTTGTAATAGTAATAGTTGTATTAGTAAAGTGGCAACTTACTTGGCCATATGTAAAAAATGTGATGCTTTTTATGTGGGAAAAAAAATGAGCGGATGCTTGAAAAGAGGATTTACAAGCACTTCTATGACATTACGAAAAAGGATATGACAAATGCCTTATATAAACATAGATTAGATTGTAGAAAGGCAACATATACTGTTTTGTATTAGAAGAGGTACTACAGGACCCAAGAGGAGGTCCATGGGACACTAAAACTGAATACAGAGAGATTTAGTGGCAACTAATTTTGGAAGCCTATAGATTGCTAGGTTTAAATGAGAACATCTCCCTGGCCCCTGTCTAACTTAGCTCTGCTAGGCTTTAACTTTTATTGTACTGTGATTTAGTTTTTGTGTACACTTTCTTCTTTAATATGTGATTAATTGATGTTTCTGTATATTGCTTTTTTACTTTTTTACTTAATTTATTTAATCAGCACATAATGGAATTGAAGGAGATTAGACACAAACCCACAGCAGCTGAATAATTATTTTGCAATAAGTCACAAACTTAATTTTACCTCTTTAAAGAAAATGTTTGATTTATTTCTATGGCCACTAGAGGATATTTCATAGGTTCATTGATACATGCTATTGACCTGAAGGTCTTATAAGCCTAGCTATGTGTACCCAATATTGGGACAACTGAGAAAGCCAATATAAATGATCTTGCCTAAACTCAAGATCTTAGTTAGCAACGACTGCCCATATCTAGGAAAGTCAAAGGTGAAATTCCCAGCTGGAATTTACGCTTTACCATCCAGTCATTCAGGTTACGCTTAAACAGGGTCATAGAGGGGCTCTGTTTGATGTGAATTGGTAGTCTATTCCAGAGGAGTGGTAATCTCTGAGAGACATATCTGTCTCTCCAGCAGGTCCTATTTATGTCACAGGACAGGGTAAGGTTCCTGGAGCAGGTGACCCTTGTCCCATTTGACTTGCAGATGTGCAGCATTTCCACTATGTTTGGATCTGAGATTGCTCTGTAGGCCAAGAACACATCTTTTCTAAGTAGTCTGTATGCTACTGAGTACAGTAACAGTGACTTCAGTCTGTGAGTGTATGACATGCACTGGAGTCCCTGAATTTAATTGCTTAGGAATCAATAAAGTATCTCAAGTTGCTGAAGCTACCTGGTAAGGTACATACCAAAGGGAGCATTGTACTCAATTATTGGTCTGATGAGGATTGGGGACAGAGGAGTTATGACCTTTTTCACTCTTGAGGCAATGCCTTTGCTAATGTGGTGTGTGAAGTAGAATGCCTTCCTTACCACAGTAGACACATGGTGGTCAAACTTTATACTACAGTCAACTTACATTCCCAAGTTTCTCACTACTCAGTTGTTACTTAGGGTATTATATTTTATATGATAGTCTGCAGGGATATCATTTTTACCAAAGGGAATGATAATGCATTTTTTAGCACTTAGTTTGAATCCATGACTTTGCATCATTGGCTTGTGTAGGTCCCTCTTGAAGTATATTGACATTATTTGGGGATTCAATGATTGCACCTAATTTGCAGTCATCGGCAAATTTAGTCAGCCACAGTCCCACTGTTTTGACCTGAATCTGAGAAGTATATTTCAGGGGCTAAGCACTGATGACTGTGGAATCCCACTGATGACAGGTCTGCTGGTTGAGGTAAAGTCCCAAATTGACTGAGTGTGACCTGCCGGTCAGCATGTTAGCAACCAACCTGATGACATAAGGGCTGATAATCAACTGGGAGTGTTTATCAATGATACCCAAATGTGGGATTGTGTCAAAGGCCTTGGCTAAGTCAAAGTAGGCTGTATGCACAAATTTGCCTTCATCTATAGCTCTGGTGACATTTTCAAAGGTTTAACAGGCATGACCTGCCTTTGACAAAACCAAACTGGGATGGATCAAAGGTTTGAAGCTCACCTATATCTTTATTTATAAGGTTCATGATGATTCTTTCCATGGCCTTTCAGATAAGGCTGGTTAAGCTTATGGGTCTCTAATTCCCAAGGTCTGTTGCTGTACCCCCTTTATGAAGGGGATGACAGTTGCTGTTTTCCATTCAGCAGGTACAAAACCAGTACTCAGGCTGTGATTGAAGAAAGAACTTAATGGAGTTGCTAACTCAAGTTTTACACCATTTACAATGCAACCTGGGATGCCATCCAGTCCTATAGAAGCTGTGCTTTTGGCCTTGGAAAGAGAATAAATGACTTGCTCTTTGGAGATGCATGGTGGGGGAAGATGTAGAGGGAATGCTTTGTGGAATGTTTGGAGGGTACAGGGAGGTGAAATTTTCTCCAAACCTGTCAGCTAACAGATTAATTATTTTCATATGATCAATTTATGTGATGCTATCCACAGCTAGTTCAGCACACGGCTGGGTCCTACCTTTAAGGTTATGAATACAGCTGAAGAATGCCTTATGGTTATCCTTAGCTATAGTTGCTAATTTTTTTTTAAGTTGCCCTTAGAGGATTTTACAAGTTGTCTTATTTGCTTGTTCAAGCAGAAGTGTTAGTTCTTCTAGTGTGGGACCTCGATTTTTTATTCTTAGACAGTAACTCTTCCTTTTGTTGTATAACTTATTAATGCTAAATGTCCACCAGGGAGGCTTGTTTTCTTGAGGATCTTGTTTTGATCCTTTCAGGTACAGCTGTGCCAATACATTTGTATAGGTGCTTATACAGGGCATTTGTGTATACCTTAGTGTAGTTATCAATGCCATCTGTTGGAACAGGAGCTTGGAAGTTATTTATGCCATCCCGTAGGAGGCTATAATTAGCTTTGGTGAAATTGTCTAGCCTGATTTCACCTAAGAGGGGTGCAGGTGTTATAGCAACTTCAAACGTGACTGATTTGTTGATCAGATTTAACCAGTGATGGTCCTATACTTGTGGTGGTGCAATGGTAACGCTTGTTGGTTAGGACCAGGTCGAGAATATTTGAGTGTCTTGTGAGACTGTATACTATTTTTTCCAGGGCATTATTGCTACAAAGGTCCAGGAAACTTTGTGCAAGCATGTTGGTACTCTTCTAAGTTTCCCAGTCAATGGAGGGATAGGTAAATCGCCCATGACTAGAGTGTTTGGTTGTCATTTGATTGACTCAAGTAGGTCCAAATAAGCAAAGTGAGTATCTTGGTTCATTGAAGTTGGCCTGTAACTAATGATGGTTTGAAAGGGGGGGGGGGTTGTCTTACCCATAGTTAGTTGAACTTGGAGTAACTCCATGGAGTTTTCCTATCTAACCATTACAGAGGTGTATTTATCTTTGATGAAGATAGATACTCCTCCTCCTTTGGTTCTCACATGTTCATCTTGCGGTCTGAAAGTGTGGAAAGCATTACAGCCTTGCAAGCCCAGGGTACTCTCTGTGGCCCTGAAAAAAGTTTCTGTGACTGCACGAACATCAACAACCTCCAGGAGATTAGTGCTCCCAGAGGGTGCAGTTTCTGATTTAAAATCTATAGCGTTGAGCAGCATAACCCTTAATTTATTTGTGAGTGATATTTTCACATCAGAACTTTTGTTCTTGAGAACTTTCATAAAAAAGGCACTATGTGGGAAGCAAGTAGCTTAGCCAGTAACTGAAACCCTAGAGGTGACAGGTGAAGACCATCTCTGGCAAAGCAGGATGGTCTATCAACCATGTCATCCCAGGCTGACAAGAACTGGATCTCCTTAGAATGACACCAGAAACTGAGCCAATTGTTGAAGTCAATCATTTTTTGTTTATATTGTGGATTTTCCTAGATGATGGTAGAATGCTTCTCAAGGTTGGGACATACCTGCCTGGGACATATATTCATATAGCCCAGTGAGGTACGTCTCATCTCATTCACACCAAGATGAACTATGTTGGAGTCATAACGGTAGTTGTTGTTGAGAGACCTGCATGCATGTATGATCTGATGGATCCTGGCACCCGATAGACAGCTGACCGTAGCCTTCTCCTTGTCTAGCCTGGTGAGTGGGACATCTGTGTATCTTACAATGTAGTACAGTTCAGATTTTTTTTAAAGAAAGGATATATATGCCATATTTTATATTGCATATAAAATTTATTGGTTAAATGTTTATAATTGCAAGTAGTAGCTAGATAGTTAATATTTATTGTTTTAATTAAATTATTAAGAAAACAGTTTGAGACATATAGTCCAGATACTTTTTCATTTTATAAGTTAAACAGTGCTTTTACCCCTTGGTCAACTATGAGGTACATATATAACACCAAAGTTATAAGTATGAGTTATTTTAGTGTGTAAACATTTCCTATTTATCCATTTATATATTTTTATAGTTTAAAATTAATTTCAAATATGTTTTTAGATGTTTTTAAAGGACTGGTAATTGGTTTTAGGTATTTAATAAACTAATTGATGTAACTGTATGAGTGTTATTTAAGGATGCTACATCTTTTATTCCTGGGTTATTTGATAGACTGTTCTACCTGCTACCTCTATAGTGCCAAAAGAGTTTTGAAGTTTTTAAAAACAAGAAAACAGTATATAAAACATTTGTCCTTTCACTTATGAAAGTTAGTTGGAGATTGTCCATTCAGTTTTTTTCTGACCCAGGCTGTCACCTGTCATCAGGGTTGCTACTTAACACCATTTTTATCAGTGGCACAGCCACGGTCATCCACCCTATTTCTTCATAAGTTTTCCAGACTTTAGGTCCTGGAATAGCTAACATTACTCAGATCCATTCTTAGTTCTCTGTTATTTACCAAAACATGAATGACATGCCTTACAGAGGTTGGCAGTGACCTGCTACATGGAAGGGACTGATCTAGAAAAGTCATCTGCTAGTTAAAATCTGCTAGTAATAGGAATATGTTTACTGTCACTTCAATCATTGAAATCAACAACTTATTCCACATGCTGCAGTAAAACACTTTTCGTGTCTAATGCAAAAACATTAGTTTTCGATGTGGATTGATTTTGTCGATATTTTGGGTTTAGATATTTTTGCTATCAACATTATGGTATTTAGATTATTTGAAGTATTTTATATATATATATATATATATATATATATATATATATATATATATATATATATATATATATGTGTGTGTGTGTGTGTGTGTGTGTGTGTGTGTGTGAGTATGTGTGTGTGTGTGTGTGTGTGTGTGTGTGTGTGTGTGTGTGTGTGTGTGTGTGCGTGTGTATTTTCCATTAGATTGCCAATGAACTTTGATCAACAGTAAATCAGTCGAACAAGTTCATCTGTGATGTAAATAAATCAAACATAACATCAAACTAAGCTTTTACATGCAGCCTTGCCTCCCCAACAGCCCCCAAATTTAAATATATTCACTATACAGTCACACAGCTGTGGAAGAAAAAGGAAACTCCCTTAACTATATTACAATTGAACTGTTGCATTTCCACTGTAATATAAAGTGACTAGTGACTACTTTCACTAATGACCAAAATTACCAGAAAGAGCAAACATAAGTGTATGCAGCAAAGGAACCAGCTCCACCCATATATCCCATATATATATATATATATATATACATATATATATATATATACATATATATATATACATATATATATATATATATATATATATATATATATATATATATATACATACATAGAGAGAGAGAGAGAGAGATATCTGCCTGCTGCTGTGTGACTCTGAGCAAGTTACTTAACCAGACAATACTTTAGAGCAATTGGGAAACCGAGCTAGATCCTATGATGGCCTGAACAAAAAAAAACATGAATAAAAAATAAATGCTCATTTTCATACTTTGTCTTCCTCTTCAGTCTTTACCTTTTTTCTCTATCCTTTCAATATGCCGTAACTGTGCTATGCTACACTTTAATAACGGTGGAAGAAGCAACTAAATTAAGCACTGGGTCTTGGGAACACTAGTCCCTCAGAAGTTCCAGGTGTCTACATGTTCTGGGGTACACATTAATTCTTATTCCTACTCTTTTAATCAAGTGATAGCCTGAGTAAAGAAATAAATTCACTCATATTATTTTTTTTCTTTTAATAAAGAAACAAGTTGGTTCCGAGGCATAATTGTAAAAGCTGACAAAATAGTAATTTCCAGTAAGCTGAATGGACAAATACTTAAAAGGACACATAAGATGTCACCTTCATGTGTATCACTTTGTCCTCAGGGATGGAAGTGAAAAAAAAAAACAGTCACAATAATGCATTTGAAGTTGCTGCTCTCATATATATGCATGGCATCCTTCCTCACACGACGCCAAAAGACCTCTGATGTTAGACTGGGACAACATTAAAAGAACAACTAGCAAATGTAATATAGTTCTGCTTGTTGCTGTCAAAAATATATGTATACCATGCCTTCTTTACATCCTGAAAAGATGCATGTCTAATGTCTTGATTGTGAGGAAAGTGAAAAAATATTGACCCCAATAATTAATTTTAGCTTGTTTCTCTGACAGTATGCTGTACCTCGACAACCTACAAGAACCTTCTATGTATACTAAGGTTTGATTGTGATGAAAGTTAAAACAATAATTATTGCACTGTCTTCTGCCAGACCCCAAAGAAGCTATAATAACTTTCTATGCATATCTTTGAGTATGGCTTGTTTGAGATCAGGTAAGGCCCAAGGCCTTGGTTCTGAATAGGGCATCCTATACTAAATATGCAACAAAATCATTTTGTATAGCTGAATGGAATATGAGAACATCCAAGTTACAATAGCTCAGAAACTATATATACTGCAATGCATTTGATAACTTATTTTTGAAAGATTTCTACTTGTCAGCTGAGTACTGCACTTTCACAAAGAACTTAGGCTATGGACACATTTTGGAAGGACTGGTTGAAATAAGCAGGAGATCTTTTGGGAGTGGGTGGAAAGGAGCTCAATGTATAAAGGTGAAATTTTTCCACACATTTTCAACTTACCTCCCAACCTCTTAGTGCAAGAAATCCAGACAAAGCCCAACAAAATGGAGGGACAAAGGCCCAAAAATAGGGACATAGTTTAAATATTGCTCTTATAAACTTAGAAAGTTGTTTGAGTAACATGGTTTGTTTTAACATACATTTTCTGAAGAATTAGTAATTTGAAACTTAAATGTATGTCATTATTTAGTGACTTCAGTCCTCAGATCATCCCATTAATTTGCCAGAAAACTACAAATTTTATGGGAACAAACCAAAAATATGAGACAAACATCTGGACATTCTCTGAAAATCTGGACAGTTGAGAGGTATGAATTTTTCAACCATGCACAAGCCAGGTCTATCACAAGATAGACACACACACACACACACATACATATATGGACACAACACATATACTACATGCTTGCCAACAGAAAAATGGGAAAACGTTCACCTACAGCATAACTTTGGGCTGTGAAAAAAAAGGAGAAAACCTAGATAAAATCCAGATAGAGACAGGAATAAAATGTAAATTCCATCAGTAGGAAACTGAGTAATATGAGATGGTAATGCTATTTGCTGCACCTCTGTGCCAGTAGTCAGTTGTTTTCACACACAATCTGGCTTGAGCATCTCAGACAACCACTTATTGTGTACAGTGCTGATGCCTGACTGTAATGGAAAGAAAAATAGATTATAGCTAACATATTACCCTTAGATACACTACAGCACCCCAATGAACACACATAAATAACCCACAGCAACAATAATTTTGTACTGTATTTTGCAAATAAAATACATTGTGTGCTACTGCTCCTGCCAAGTCAGTTCATTGGCTGTTTGTGATAAAAGCATACAACAGGGTTAAGTCACTTTTATGAAAAGAATGACCTCCATGCCTATTAATTATAACCACTTCATAGACTGTGTTCGCACATCTCAAATGTCTGGTTGTGATTAAAAAAAATGTTCACAGCAAATAATTTCAACTTGCTTCACAGAAGGTATGTTAATGTACATTTAGCAGGGTCATTGTTATCCATAGACAGTCCCTATACTCAACAATTATTCTAACTTTGTTGAATGTGTCATTTAGTATGTGTACATGGATATACTGTTTAATATGTGTAATGCATTTTACTTCATATTCATTTAGCTGCTAGTAAGAAATATTATTATTTTGTCCAAACTAAGCTTCTGTCTCTCTCACTCTCATCATCTGAACCCCAGATTATGGATGAATAAGGCTTTTCTATGTGAGGCCAGCCTGGTTAGCCAGTTATCAAATGAATAAGAATCGTGTATTTAAAATAATTATGAGCTAAACACAATATACCAGCATTTGTGAAGGCATGAACTATGTAGGGTAACTAACTGTAATAAGACTGCAACTGATTTGATGTGACAACTCCTTAAACATTTAAAGCCTTGTCCATCTGTATCTGTTCTGACTGCAGTCTTTCTGTTTCTCTGAATGTGATTCAAAAGGCTAATAATACTTCTAGGCAATTGTTTCCTGGTAGTAGTGATGTTTCCTGTAACTATTTTATGTCTTGGGTAATGGGTACTGGGTTCGTCCAACTGCCAAGAATGGCAGTATTAATGTCAACTATCTTTTATGACTGCATTCTGGGTTATGTGATTTTTTTTTATGTATTTCAGGTTTTCATGAAAAAATGAATGAAAGGGAAATGCAAGCACCTATATGACTCAAAACTATACAGCAAGATGCCACCATTGTAAAACTGAATATGGATTTATACTATATTATCTGTTTATTCAATAATTTTGTAAGCTAAAGTAATGATTTAGTACTTGATGTTAACTAATCCTTACTTTTAAAATAGTAAACGACCTTGTTTTAAAATATTTGAATAGTAATAACAAAAGTAATGAAGGGTTGCATGACTAGAACACAAAGGAGCTCAATTGTTTGCTATACCTGTATTCTGTATATGCATTCCATCTTGATTTCAGGATCTTTGTTATTATTTCGTGCAACAGGGCCTATCTGGCTATATGTGCTTGATGTTTCTTGACTTGTATAATGAAGTAACATCAGTCTATTATGTGACTACAGCTGAGTGGCTCTAGGAAAGAATGTAATCTGCAGAGACAATGAAAACATGCCTCTACTACATACTAATATGCAGCCAATAATACAGGACTACGAAGACATTTGAAGGAGTGGGGGAACTGTGTACTCCTGATATGGCAACTAAAAACCTTTGATAACATCATTCTTGCAGATTTTGTCAACTGATGGAAAATAAACCAAAGTCAAAATAATGTAGTGACATCAACCTGAAAAACAGGTTTACAATGTACAAACACATAATTATGTTATTTCACATTCTTCTGGACATTTGTTGCTGGCTATAATCTCGGAAACAGTATGCACTAGATCTTAACTCAGACTTGGAGACTGTGATGTACCAACAGCAAGCAATTATGATCTGCTCCTTATAGTATCTCTGAATGGAAATATGAAGTATTGACTAGTAACAGACACAGTTGCAGGTTGGAAAAGTTATATGGATAAATGCAGGACAAAGGTGTATCTGAAGATTAGGTGGACATACATGAAATACCCCTATACAATTTTTAAAGTAATGACGTATAAATAACTAATAAGTTGTAGGCATGTTAAATGTTTTACCCTATAGCCCATTCACAAAATACAAATGCCCAGTATGTTTTATTGCTTCACAAGTGAATTTAAAAGAAGCATTGCATGTCTTACCGGTTCTCCAGGCTTGCCTTTCCCAGGTAGCCCTGGTGGTCCTATTTGTCCTGTTTCACCTGCAGGTCCGGCAGGTCCTTGCTTGCCTTCTTTACCAGGATCACCCTACAGAATATCAAAACAAACATATTTAGGAAAGGGAAAAATATCTATTTAGAGAAATTTTGAATCTTTTCTTCAGTCAGCAATATATTTTATACTAGTTTATGTCTACCTACTTTGAATCAGATGAAAGGACAAGAAAGAAATAAAGACTCTGCAAAAGCCTGAAGTGGTGAAGCAGCAGGTAGAAAGAACCAAGAATATGTTTCTGGGCACCAGTTAGGGTCCCAGGTAATGTTAGCATCTTAAGAAACTGTACCTGAACTGTACTGATTGGTTAAAATAACTGTGCATATTGCATAACTCTCACTGAGAAGGAAATGTGTAGATGTCTGTGTATTGCATAACTCTGACAGAGAAGGAAGTGTGTAGATGCCTGTGTACTGCATAACTCTCACTGAGAAGGATTTGGGTAGATGTCTGTGTATTGCATAACTCTCACTGAGAAGGAAGTGTTTAGATGTTTTTGTATTGCATAACTCTCACTGAGAAGGAAGTGTGTAGATGTCTGTGTATTGCATAACTCTCACTGAGAAGGAAATGTGTAGATGTCTGTGTATTGCATAACTCTCACTGAGAAGGAAGTGTGTAGATGTCTGTGTATTGCATAACTCTCACTGAGAAGGAAGTGTGTAAATGTCTGTGCATTGCATAACTCTCACTGAGAAGGAAGTTTGTAGATGTCTGTGCATTGCATAACTATCAATGAAAAGGAAGTGTGTATATGCCTGTGTACTGCATAACTCTCACTGAGAAGGATGTGTGTAGATGCCTGTGTATTGCATAACTCTCACTGAGAAGGAAGTGTTTAGATGTTTTTGTATTGCATAACTCTCACTGAGAAGGAAGTGTGTAGATGTCTGTGTATTGCATAACTCTCACTGAGAAGGAAGTGTGTAGATGTCTCTGCATTGCATAACTCTCACTGAGAAGGAAGTGTGTAGATGTCTCTGCATTGCATAACTCTCACTGAGAAGGAAGTTTGTAGATGTCTGTGTATTGCACAACTCTCAATGAAAAGGAAGTGTGTAGATGTCTGTGTACTGCATAACTCTCACTGAGAAGGAAGTGTGTAGATGTAGGTGCATTGCATAACTCTCACTGAGAAGGAAGTTTGTAGATGTCTGTGTATTGCATAACTCTCACTGAGAAGGAAGTGTGTAAATGTCTGTGTATTGCATAACTCTCACTGAGAAGGAAGTGTGTAGATGTCTGTGTATTGCATAACTTTCACTGAGATGTCTGTGCAATCCTATAGTTCCCTGGAGACTAGACTCCTTTTGGTCTACACCACATAAATACCCAATTAGTTATCTCATATTCTCCTGGACATGAGTCTCTTGACTATGAGCTCTGAAACCATTTGTACCAGAAAAGAACTCTACATCCCTGTTACGTCTCCTTATGACTAGCATGTTATTAAACTCAGTTTGCTACGTGTTAATCTACTTACTCCAAGTGTAACTATTGTAGTAACAAGAAATGATTGTGAGGATTAACACATGCTGATTATTTTTTTAGCTAGATAATTAGAACTGTAATAGAAGTACATTTCTGCATGGTTAACATAACAGTTCATACTAAATAAGCCGATCAAATCCCTCAGTGTGTCTGACAAATCACCAGCAGGTATGTTCTTTTTGTTTCCCAGATACCTTGCTGATGCAGACTTAAAGAGTAGTAACAATTCAGGTAACAAAATGCAACATGACGACTTAATTTACAAGTGTAGATTTAATTAAAAATAAGCATTACAGGAGCAATAGAACATGGGGACAAAACTTGACAAGATGTTCTATTATATTTTTGTGGATAGTTACACACTTACATAACTACTGCTGATTACTTCTCTATTTTTAATCATCTGGTAGGTGTATTTTGCACTTAATTAAGCAGATTAAGTACGTATAAATACTCAACGTTGCTCCGTGAATCCCATTCCTTGTATCCCACAGTGACAATCAAAAACTTGGGCTATGATCTGTTATATGACAATGCACAAATGGTTTAAATGAACATTGCAGATAACAGTTTGCAGCAATTCTGGCATTGCTTTTATTTCAAGGTACAGGGACCTGAAACTGATTATAACAAGATTAGAAAGGCATAAGGTCAGAACATGTAAGAGGATTGTGTGTTAGGGGGAGGGGAGTTCTTACCTTCAAGGAAAAGGGTTTCACTGAATATCTCATGTAAATCTATATACAAAAAGATCTAATTTTTTTTTATTCATTTGGAAGTACTTACAGTGCATTAACTGTCACATGTAAGGATGAATGATTGTTTTGCCTTGTCTTGTCTGTTTTTTATCAACTTTGAACTGGCTATCTGTGTACCAGCTGTAATCAAATTATTTATTTATTTATTTTATTTTATTTTACATTTGTTGACCGGGGATAGTCTGACTAGATAGCACACAGTAAAAGATCCACACAGTAATGTGATATATTCAATACAACAGACAGACAGTTATAGAATACATGAGACTACCATTGTGTGACAATAGGATAGAAGATAGAGTTAAGAAATTCTACATTAGGATATTTAATATGCATAATACAATTGTGGTAAAGTTCTTGAGAAACAGAGATGATTCTAGTCAGGATTAGAGCAATGGCATAGGCAGTGTGATTTAAACTATTGTTTGAAACTTCCTTTGAAAAGTGTGAGTGAGGTTTCAACAGTAAGGTCAGCAGGGAGTTGATTCCAGGTTTTGTCGACCGAGTTGGCAAACAAGGCATCACCAGCTGTGTTGTTGGATTTGACTGTTTGGATCAATAGTCTATTGGGTGAACGAAGTTTACTGTGGTTAGTATATAGGCTGACAATATTTTTGAGTGCTAGCGTATTATCAGGGTGCTAGTGCTAGTGTATTATCAGGCATTCTATAATTATGTCAAGAATCTAAATGGCAATGCTCAGATCTGCTCTGAGCTACAACAGAATGGAATTAAACATACTGATCCCAAGGATATTGCCAAAATCCTGGCAGATCAATTCAGTGCCATCTTCACCCCCCTCTCACCCTCTAAATGGCCCATCTCAATACTGGAAGATTGCCAAATTCTGGTAATAACAGCCACACAGGTAAAAAATGCACTCTCCAAAGCTAAGAATACAGCATCCATGGGACCAGATGACATCCCAGGCTGTGTACTGCATGAACTACAAAATGAACTAGCACCTCACCTAAGTGTCATGTTTGATCATACCCTCACCTCAGGCTTCGTGCTCACTGAGTGCCGCACAGCTACAGTTATCCCACTCCACAAGGGGGGATCCATCTTGGATCCCAGGAAATACCGCCCCATCAGTCTGACAAGCCTGATCTGCAAGGCCGTGGAACGTATTATCATAGAACTTATAAACAAAGGCATTGGCAACCTTAAAACAGTTTGGGTTCGTGAAGGCCCGATCTTGTCTCCTGAACCTTATTGACTTCTTTGAATCAGTCTCCAGAGCCGTGGACGAGGGTAAGGCAGTCCACATAGTCTATCTGGACCTCGCCAAGGCCTTTGACACCATCCCCTACTCTGGAATCATAGATAAACTTACTAAGCTGGGCATTAATCCCTAAGTCACTCGATGGGTTGCCAACTAGCTTACTGACAGAACCCACACTGTAAAAGTAGCTGACTCCAAATCCAGCTCCAGACAAGTGACAAGTGGAGTACCTCAGGGATCAGTCCTGGGACCTCTCTTGTTTGGCATCTACTTTTTTGAAGTAAAGGCCAACACTAAGGGACTCTGGCTAACAAAGTTCACAGATGACTGCAAACTGGGAGCCATTATTGAATCCCCAAATGATGTGGATACTCTACAAAAGGGTCTTACAGAAACAGATGCTTGGTGCCAGAGCCATGGGCTCAAGCTCAATGCCAAGAAATGTATAGTTATCCCCTTTGGAAAAAACATGTACCCGTGAATTATCACATAGGTGGCAGTACACTAAACAGCGAAAGTGTGATAAGAGACTTAGGGGCAAAGGTGGACAGTGGTCTCACCTTCAATAACCACATTGCCACAACAGTCAGGAAATCCGTCTATGTGGCACACCTCATCACTACGGGCTTTTCATCCAGAAAAAAGGAGGTCATTGTCCCACTGTACTCATCCCTCATTAGACCCATTATAGAATACAATGCCCCATTTGGTATGTACCTCTCAAGACATCTTCAACAACTGGAAAGGCCATAGAAATACCTCACTAAAAGAATCACAGGCCTAAAGCAGATGCCCTATGCTGACCACCTTAAAAAATTCCAGCTATACTCTGCCGCATATCATCTACTCCAAGGCGATCTCTGCTTAACATACAAGGCCATGTCAAACCCACAGCTGTTGGACATGCTACACTTAAAGAAATCCCAATCCCTCAGAGCCACATGCTCCAGGGATCTAAATCTTGTTATCACAATAAACAAAACATGCTGGAGGGATAGGTTCCTGACCCAGAGACTCCCCAGACTCTGGAATAGACTCCCCATACATGTCAAGCAGAGCACCTCTTTGGCCCTCTTCAAAAGGAACCTTGATGATTAGATGGGAGAAAGGAAATTCGCCCAGGGGATCACGTCAGTCACCCTGCTAGACAGGGGTCCAGGGAAGTAAATAGTGTGGGAAGAAATAGCCAGGGAATTATGGCTAGGCTTGTATAGGTCCTAGGGCCGATAGCCTAGTACCAACCTATGAACCTATGGTAGAGTGCTTTATGAGCAACTATGAGTTTGCTAATCTGTAGTAGGGAAGGGAATTCAAGCCACCCTAGAAGATTTAGGTTGTGACAATGGTGAGTCCTATAGGCTGAGCCAGTGGCAAATCTAGTGATGTGGTTATAGCAGCAGGATAATTTGCTAATTTCAGTTGTGCGCAAGTTTGTGAGGAGAGGGGAGACATAATGGAGAGTAGTTAGGAGATGAGAATTGGCTATAGCAGTTCTAGCTAGAGTAGTAAGGAAAGGTTTGAGCTTGTAAATGATCCAAGTTTCTATTACCTTTGTGCCTTCATCCTGACTGAAAAGGTTCATTGGACCAGTCCACCTTACCAGATATCAAGTAAATAAATAAAAATAAAACAGGAATTTCATACTAAACAGTGCAAGTAACCATAGCATCAAACTCCTTAAGATAACACTTTACTTGATGCAGAAAATATTGATATAGCATTAGTGTAGCAGAGCTAAGTAAAATGGGGTTTAGCTGTGATAAACCTTTTAGACATGCACACCACTAAGAGCTGCTATAATAAAATACCAAACAAAATTACTGGGGCAGTACCTATTTGTTTTAAAGGTACGATTTGTTATTGTGAATGTTTATCAGCCACAATTGTGAGGTACTGTCTGTTAGACCTTCCTTTAGAAATTAGGCCAGTTGAGCCACTAGCTATTATCGTATTATTGGTTTATCTGTTAAGGACAATGACAAGTTTGTTCATACCATCTACTATTGCTTAGTCCCGTCTATGATCCCGCCCCACATGAATCAGCTAAACTTTCCCAGTGTAAACTAGAACATTCACACATCATCTACAAAATCTGAGTAGGCCCAAAAACTGTAGTATTATCAGGCTGCAATCTCCATCATGGGATGATATATCTCAGATAAAGTATTTTTACATTCAGAAGTAATTCATTAACACAGATAATAGTATGTCCACTGGAATATTTGTAGAACATTCATATTTTAGGTAACATTACATAAGGCCAATTCTTGTATCTAAAACACAAAAATAAGTGCATTCAACTGGTCCACAGATATCATCAGGCAGGACGTGGCTGGGTGTTGATCTATACTCTATGGGTAAATGATACTCAGTCATAGCCAAACACATTTCAGTTATACAAAGGCATTCAAAAAATTACAAAAATTATGCTGGTGAAAAGGAAAAACTAGATTTTTTCCAGCTATACTTTCCTGCATGGTCCTCAGTCATTCATACTTTGCCACACCTGGCTTTTATTAAGACAGTCCATCTTTTCTACTCTGCTCCTTCCTCCAAGAAGTATTTCAATACTTTCCGTCAAAGTAATTTATACATTTTACATTGTGCTACGTATGTATGTATGTATGTATGTATGCATGTATGTTTTTATTGCATGTTCTTAATGATTTTTTCCATTGATCCTGTTTCTGGACTTCACCTCTTTATCCTCCACATGTCTTCTGAGAGATGCTCCACCAGGAAGTTAAGATAATCTGCCATTCCTAACTACATTATTCAAGTACGGTAAAACTACACATTTTTTCTTTAGTTTATTATTCTCTGAGTTTACTGATGCATCTATTAGCTTCAACCATTTAGACTGAGCAATATTTTGATGCAGGATTTCCATACTTGAAAGTTTGGTGTTTGTTAAACTTAATGTAATAATCTCATTCTTTAGTAGTTATGCAAGCTGAAAGAAAAGTGTTAGCTTCATAAGAACCATCCATGTGGTGACTTGGTCCTTCTACTTATCCACCTTGGGTAGTCTTACCATGCAATGGCTATAGTTTGCAGTCACATGATGCTTCTCCGTGGACCATTATTATATCTATCAGTAGATGCTTTTCTTTAATGCTAAAGACATATAGCCACTTACACGAAAGCACTTAAGAAATCAGTGAGGGTTGATCTTAAGAACTGTGAAACAGGAATTCATACACCACTGCAGTACTGTTCTTCAGATTAGTGATTTAGCAACAGTAGGTAATGCTTATGTAGTAACAGTTTATGTGCACTTTTACAGTGCGTATCTGATTATTCATTAGCACTACAATGGACTGATGAAAACAGAACCATGGCTTACCTTGTCACCCTTCTCTCCAGCCTTTCCTGTTTGGCCTACATCTCCTGGTACACCCTGCAAATGGTGCAAAGAAAGAAAACAGCTTTAACCTAAATCTATAGTATATTGCAATCATGCTACATTTTATGTTTGATATTTGGATTTTTACTGAACAGAATATGGAACAGATTTATAGGAAATGACCCCTCATCATCACTCAATATTTAATGAATTACTGAAATAACACCCCTCACTTTCCCTTTCTTCAGCAAACTGCAGTTCATATCATCTTTGAAGGGAGCAGTGCCTCTTTGTGACCATCACTTTTACTGTTTTTCCTCCTTCATATTGTCTGTCTACATTAGTATATCTTTTGACCTGACATTCTAATATCTGCATTGACATTCTCTGCTTATCTAGGACTCATTACTTTCACAAAGCTTGGTATGAAAGGCAAATGCCTCCTCAGCTGATAAAAGCCGCTGGTTCTATGATAGCAGACAAAAGTAATGAAAGTTATGTACTTACCATAATGTTAGACCTGGAAGAACAAGTCCATACTCATCAACAGCAGGGCAAATGTCATGAGTCATCTCAGCATATGAAGTCTTGTCATAAATTCATAGCTTCATAGAAGTTTACTAAGCTAGTGGCCCTAGATCCCTTACAAGCCTAGCCATATTTATCCTGAGTTGCCCCAGTTGTTGGTTAGGTGAGAGAAGTTTGATGATGTAAGGGTCTATGGTAGAGGTAAATGGGCACCACCCCAGGAGTGAATTTCTGGTTACCCATCCATCGACTTAGGTTGCGTTTGAAGAAGATCAGGAAGGTGCTTTGTTTCGCACAATTTGGAAGATTGTTCCTGAGAAGTGGCAGTCTCTGGGAGATGTAGCGATCTCTTCAGCATGAGCTGTTCATGTCAGAGGCTATGTTAAGATCCCTGGAGTGAGTGACCCTAGTGTACTTTGAATTATGAATGTGTAACATTTCCATCATGGCCGGGTAAGAGACTGCCCTGTAAGCCAGGCAGAGGTCACCCTTAGCAACCTGTAGGAGACAGAATACAATGACAGAGCTTTCAGTCTTTTGCTTAAGACTTGTGTTGTGTACCCTGTAATTTCTTGTTGGGAAACCTACATGGTCTCTCCAGTTGCTGTAGATGTCTGGTGAGTTACATGCAAAAGGAATCATTGTACTCAATTATTGGTCTGATGAGGATTTAGTATAATGGTATTTTTACATCCTTAGAAATAAATGCAATGCCTTTACTTATACGATGTGCCACATAAAAGGATTTCCTTACTGCTGTGGATGCATGAGGGTCAGAGTTCAGATTGCTATCAAACTGACAACCTAGATCACGTACCACTGGGTGTACTTTTACAGGGGGAGCTGTCTATAATGTAATTTGCAGTGATTTCAGCTTTCCCAAAAAGAATAATAATGATTTTTTTTGCATTTAGCTTTAATCCGTGGCTTTGGCACCAATCATTTGTCTGCATTAACCCTGCCTGCAGTATATTAACATAATTGGGGGACTCAATGACTACGCCCAATTTGCAATCTTCAGCAAACATAGTCAGCCACAGGACATCCAAGTTTGCCTGGACTTCGAAGAAATAAATTCTGAACAGAAAGAGGCACAGCATAAAACCATGTGGTATGCAATTGGTGACTGGTCTTTTGCTAGAGGTGAACTTATTGACTTTGACAGTATGTGTCCTGTTGGTGAGCCATTTGGCTAACCATCTGGTAATATATGGCTTAATTCCTAATTTGTAGAATTTCTCTATAATACCAGAGTGGGGGATTTTGTCAAATGCCTTGGCTAGGTCAAGATAGCTGGTGTGTACTGTCTTTCCCTCATCCAGGGTTTTGGTGACTTTCTCAAAGAAGTCAACCATGTTTAACAGGCATGATCTACCTTTAACAATTCTGAAATGGGTCGGGTCTAGACTTTGGAAATTACCTATGTCCTTGTTAATAAGGTTGATAACAATTCTTTCCATGGCCTTGCAGATGAGGTTAGTCAAGCTTATAGGCCTATAATTCACAGGGTTGGTTGATGACCTCCCTTTGTGCATATGGACTACTGTTGTGTTTCTCCATTATGCGGGAACATAGCCAGTTTGCAGGCTGTGGTTAATCAGGGATCCAAGTGGGTCTGCTAGGTAATGTTTTAAGTTGTTTAAAAGGCAACTTGGGATGTTGTCTGGTCCCAGTGATGCTATGTTCTTTGCCTTGGAGAGCACCAAGATGAACTGCTGTCTTGAGATAATAGGCTGAGGACTGGTGGCAGGTAAACTTTGAGAGAGGGGTGACTGGAGGGCACAGGGGGTGCAGTTATCTCCAAATCTGTCAGCTAGCATGTTGGCTGTTACGTCCAGTTGAGAATGGGTGGTGCCATGAACAATCAATCAGGCACATAGCTAGGTATTCCCTTTCAGATTTCAGAAGTAGTTAAAGAATGCTTTGTGATTATCCTTAGCTAGGGAGGCTAGTTTTAGTTCATAATTAGCTTTTGTGGACTTGACCAAATCTCTTATTTGTTTAAGACAGAGAGGGATTGCTTCCTCTGCTGAGCCATTTCCCTCTTATTCTTGGACATTAGATTCTTTTTCTTGCTGTATATCCTGTTTACCCTAGGGCTCCACCAGGGTGGCTTGTTTTGTTTGACAAGATCTGGTTTTAATCCAGTCAGGTACAGCCTAGTCTATACAACTGCTTAAGTGGTCATTGGTGTACACCTCTGCATAGGAGCCCATGTTATTGCCATTCGAGGGGGCTTTGAGACTTTGTATACCATCATTTAGTAGGAAGTAATTTTTCTTTGAAAAATTCTTAAGCATTTTTGAGTTTAATGGGGTATCTGGTCTTATAATTACATAAACCAAGACTGATTTATGGTCCAATCTTGCCAGAGAGGACATGACATGGGGGGTGCAATGCTCTCCTATATTAGACACTACTATGTCCTGGACATTTTAGCTTATTGTGGGTGTGCTGAATAGCTGTTCCAGAGGATTTGCTTTGACAAAGTTCAAGAATTTCTGAGCCAGCATGTTTGTGATTGTGTATGTTTCCCAGTTAATGGTAGGATAATTAAAATCACCCATGAGTAAGGCAATGGGCTGTATGGCAAGTGACTTCAGTAAGACATGCATGTGGTATGTTTTTCCAGTTCCATGGTAGGAGAATGGGTCTTTGCCTATAGTTAATTATATCTGGAGTAGCTTACGAAAGTCATACTATCTGACAAGTCTAGAGTTGTACTTAACCTTATCAAATATGGATATACCGCCTCCTTTGGATATACCGCCTCCTTTGGATATACCGCCTCCTTTGATTCTTTCGTGCTCAGTTTGTGTTCTGAAAGGATGGAAGGCATTATAGCCCTGCATGGCCGGGGTGATTTCTGCACCTTTAAGCCATGTCTTGGTGACTGCACAGACATCAGCATCTTCCAAAGTAAGGAGTGCTTCCAGGGAGTGCAGTTTTTTTAGACTCCTAGCATTAAGCAGTAGTACCCTAATTTTATCTAGAGAGGATTGTGTTATGTTGGGAGGTTCATTATTTTCATGCTGCCTAAAAAGAAGAACAACAGGGTTGGCTAATGCCTTTGCCAGTATCCAAAAGCCTAGAGGAGACAGCTGCAGACCATCTCTGTCAAAGCAGCGTGGCCTTTCAAACATGTCTTCCCAGACTGACAGATAGTGGATCTCCTTGGAATGACACCAGAAACTAAACCAATAGTTAAAGTCAATCATATTTTTGCTTGTATTGTGGCATCATCCTTGGAGAAGGTAGAATGCTACTTAAGGCTAGGCTTTTACCAGCTTGTGATGCATAATCTGAGAGCTCAATCATGTACTCCAGTGTGGTACATCTCAAGTCACTTACCCACACATGGACTATGACACAGTCATGCCAGTACTTGTGGTTGAGTGACTTGATTGCTTGAGTGATCTGATGGATCCTGGCACCTGACAGGCAACTTACTGTAACCCGGTCCTTATCTAGCCTGGTGAGGGAAACATCTGTGTGTCCACAATGGAATCAACTATAACTAATACATTAGGTTTTGTGGTGTTACACCTTATGGGCTTATTTGTTGAGACACTGGTGTGTGTGTGATTGTGTGTTGTGGTTGTTTTTTGCATTGTTATTTGAGTAAGTGGTTTCTATTTCGGAGTATCCTGATCTTTTGGTAAGTTACTATTGAGTACCTCCCACATATGTGGGTTTATGTGTTGTGCCCTTATTTAGTGTGGGAAGTGTGTGAGTGCTAGCAACCTGTTTGGCATTTGATTTGTCATTATGTGAGTCTTGCCTACACTTTCATAGTGTAACTACATCTCTCACATAAAGTATTTGTTTGCTTGTTTCAGGAGTAAATAGTTGTCAGTATACATGAGACAACCGGCCAGAGGGATGATGGGGAACTGCCTGTCCATGATGGCAGGCTCTTACTGCATGTTTTCTTAGGGAAGGGAATGGGTTAATTTGGCAGGACTGTGCTGTTAGTGCTGAGACTACAAGAGGGACCTATACTTTTTGTAGGCTAAGGATGATCAATAAGGCAGCGCTACTCACTGTGCAACTGAGTTAACCCTAGAGCAGCAGAAATGCTTGGAAGTGTTTCACTGACAGCATTTTGGGGAAAACTGAGCTTCTAGGCTTTTGTGTCTGTACAAGGCACTGCTAAGCACCTCTATGTAACAAAAAGCAGAACACAATATCCAGTACCACAGAAGGAAGGTACGACAAACCAGAGAAACCAAGCAAAAGTTTAATTGAGCTTAGTGCCTTGGCTAAGAAGCCTTCAAGAGATAAAACATTACACTTTTCAGTCTTCTTATATAAGACACACAATTACAACAATTAAAACTCAATTAAAGAAACACCTTTCAATTACATTCAGTATTTAACTTATTAGGTGACAAAGTTCCAAACTTCAAAATACACATTGTTTCTTTATATAGAAGTTTTCTTTTAATTTCCATATCACCCCATCCTTCAACAATATCTAAAATAGTTGCCCTTAAACACTCACTTCTACCATTATGATATAAACTAAAATGTTGTGCTATAGGACTCTCTAGTCTTTTACTTATTTATTTTCTCGCCTACTGTCCACATTAATGTATGCGGCACCAATCCTGACCCACATCAGAAAAATTGATCTGGACAAACTTGAGTCTTGCTATAAACAAAGTGGCCAAATTTGCCATCAACTCCACTTTTAAAATCCATCACTGCCTACCTCTAGTGGCTGGAACTCCCACAGCTACTAGCTTTCCACCAACTAGTCATTGCATATAATATTCTAAAACATCCTGATAAATCCCAGCCCTAAGTGAATTACTGACTCACTATACTACAAACCGTCCCCTTTGATCTATCAATAAATTACTTCTCTCTATCTCCACACCAAAGAACACAGCACACAAAGCTCTATTTTCATACTCTATAGCTGAAAACTGGAATAACCTCCCCTTATTTGTGACGTCTGCTCAAAATATCACACAATTCAAAAACTTACTTAAATCACATCTTAGAGACTCATGGTTATGTCTATGTACTACATAATACTTTGTCTGTGTCTCCTCCTCCTTTTACCTTTCTTGCCTAATATTATACCCTCTGTATGCTCGGTATGTCTAATTGAAACCTATCTGAGGTAAGTATTATCATTGGCATTTATATCATGTTATCGAAAGATGAAAACAGCGAATGCTATTTCATCGAACCTAAAATATCTAAACCACATAATATCGAACATTCAGAACAGCAAATATTTTCCTTGGGAAAAAACTTGCTATTCTGAAACACATACACACAACAGAAGCACACCTATAAAACATCAATACACACACACACACACACGCACACACACACACACACACACACACACACTTATAATCCTACAACTAACCCCACACTAAACTATACATACACTACTGTCTATCCACTTGCCTTAACCCAAACCCTAACCCTAAGGTACATCACTATCGCACACTCACCTAACCCGCGCCATAAGCCTAACTCACTTAACCCGCCCCTAAACCAAGTTCACCTAACCCGTGCCCCAGCCCTAACTCACCTAACCCGCGCCCTAACCCTAACTCACCTAACTCGCACCCTAATCCTAACAACCACACAATCGCACACTTACCTGAACCCGACCCGTAAATCTTCACCACAGCACTGAAAATAGAGAAGCCACAGAACCGCCAACCTAATTCTTTCCCTAGGAAAGAATTTGGTGTTCTGCAGCTTCGCTATTTTTAGCATTCAATTAAAACGGGTCGATATTAGAACATTCGAAGTTTTAAAACTTTGATGTCCTGATATAGACCCTATCATTGTAATCAACTGTGGATTAATATGAACATTTTGTTCTTTTGCTATAACGTATATCCATGACTCAAATGTTTGCTAAGATTTTTGTATTCTATATTCTCTTTACTTCTGTATTCTTTTTGCATTTCTGCATTTTTGTATAAAGTTTTATTTCCTATTATTGTGGAGATTTTTTCCTCGGGCCTCTCTGAAAATGGACCACGTCCAGTCGGACTTTCCCAGTAAACAAATGTAAAATAAATAATAAATAGTCTTTTATGTTTTTACATATCTCAAGTGCTCATGTAATCTAACTCTAAACATCCTTTTTGTTTTACCTATATAATACAGGTCACAGGAGCCTTGCTAACTACCTCTGCCTGAACAGCATCAATGCACAAATGTGAGGCTTAAATGCAAGCAAAGAGAAACAAGTTTTAAGCTAACTACCAGTCAAGAAAGCACATAATAAGCCTTCCACCTGCAATCTCCAACTCAGACAGGCTAGATCAGCATACTTCTGCCACAAGGGTGCATAAAATCACTTTCATAATGTAGAATAGCTGGTTTGGAGCCCAAGTGTAATAAGACCAAACAAACTACCTACAACAGTCCTACAACTGGCAGATACAATATAGTACAGTACAATTAACTACTTAAAGTAGCAGCAGCAAACAGTACAATTTTTTTGAAACTGCTAAAGTAAGTCACAGTGTATATCAGAAGTGCAAACAATATTTAGAGTCCTTTTTGTGTGCTTCCTAGCTCAGATGTAGCAGTAGGTGTTTACCTGCTCTTAGATGAATGATCCCACTCCTGATGTAAAAGCACAGTATAGGTGTGTTCACTGTGAAATGCTACCACATACAAACTTAAAATATATGAAATGTTACCACAAACAAATGTAAAGATATGAATGCAGCAGTGTACTTTAAACAGATTAGAAAAGTGTGAGTATTCAATAAAAGTAATTTGCTTTGTATAAATAAGCCAACAGCCACTCAATTGTACAGAATTTATAAAGGTGCTAAAAACAAAATGTGTTGATTGATAAACCATCCGGTCTATAAAACTGTGCACAAATCTCAAGTGTTTCTCCAACCTAAACAGACCAGGCTACCTCCTAGTGCACTAGATGGAAAATCCGCTATTCTCTTGTTGTAAAAACAAGTGCTTACTAGAGGGCAAAAATACACTACTTTATCTAGCAGCTGGCAAGATAATGAATTCAAAGCAAGTAAATCAGTAGAACACACAATGATCAGGCAACATGCACTTTTTCAATATAAGTACAATGAAAGGCAAATAAATAATTCAAGATATCAACAGCAGTGTAAAAAGGGAGGATCATAATTTGCACGAGGGGTGGTCAGCTTGAAATCACCCAGTTTAAAAAGTATATCAACAAATAGGAGGGTGATGGGAAATACCAGCAGGGATTTACCAGCAGTTCTTTAGTTTATGGAGGCTTGACATTTTTTTAGAAAAGAAAGGTCCAGAAATTCAGTGTGCAATTAAGTATTACTCAAGAGACAATTTAACCAATGAAAAAATATGTAAAATGTGCAGCCTAGATAATTTAAGTGCCTACCTCTCACATAGAACAAAAACACCAGGCCAAACAGATTTTTATAACAGAAAACAAAATAGTGTAGGGAAAATAGAAAGCATCTCTATCAGAAAGTCACAGAAAATTAAATATAGGTTTACTTTCCTCATCCAGCTGGAAATCATCAGCGCTGCTTTAGTTTATGCAGGCCTAAATCTTTTTAAAAAGTCAGTCTAGGAAATCCTCTACTTTTACTTACAATGCTCTATAAACAGCATCCTCTCCAGATCTCTGTCACACTGTGCTAATTCAGAGCAGAGTATATCAATAAAAAAGCACATCTGGAACATGTCCTTATGAATCAGAGTGTGTGCGTATGCTGACGAGCATGGGCCTGCACATCCAACTCTAACGTTGTGGTAAGTATTTAACTTGCATATCTTATATAAGAAGATCTATCATCATCAACAGCAGGAGAGAATCCAAAGCATTCCTCCTAGGTGGTCACCTTCATAACAGCATAATCTAGTAACTGTGTTCTCAAAGACTAGTGTACATCTACAGATCCATAAAGCAGGTAGTGTCTTGTAAAAGTATTAACTGAAGTCCACATAGATGCTGTACAAATATCATTAAAGGTTACATTTTTGAAAAATTCCAGGGAAGCAACTACTGCACTGGAAGAGTGTATTCTACTCACAGAGGGCAAAGGTTTGTTGTGTGTTTCACAGCAAAATGTAATGCAATCTATCAATTATCTGAATGATCTGATGTTACAAACATTAGAACCCAACTTTTTTTGCGACCCCCCCCCCAGCTAAATGGTAAGCATATATATGGAATGTTTATCTTGTGGCAGAATTCTCTACCCACACTTGCATTCTTAAAAAAACTTTAATCTCCATTTTCTTAACAAGCTCCAAGTGAGTGAACAAGCCAAAAACAGTCAATACAAATTGTGAAAGCTTTCGACAGATAGTAACATAACAGTATCAGGCTAACTAGTTTTGGACAGTTTGAAATATGAAGTGAAAAGAAACACATAGACTTAAGCATTGCAGTTAGGAACTGTTAAATTTCTCTAGTAAATGATAAAATGGAATGTTCGGACCTGAAAAGTTAATTGAAATGTCTAACAAATGAAAACAAATGGGGGGTTGGGAGGGTGTCCTAATGGTTAAGGTGTTTGCCTTACAAACACAAGGTGCAGGGTTTGAGTCTCACAAGGGATAATTGGCTAGGCTTTAAATGGCTCACAAGGGCAGTTAGCTTAATACTAATCTATGAACATATGAACCTAAATAAGGATAATATAACTTTCTTAACATATTATTATTTTTTGTTCCTCACAGAAATAAAGACTTTGTTTATAAAATGTACTGTGGGTCATTTCTAGGATACAGGAACTCAACCATCAGCATTGATCAGGAGAGAAAGCTGTTTCATATAGCATGAAGGGTAAAAAGGGCAAGGTCTGTAGCCAGGGCCGACCTTAACTGAAATGGCACCCTAGGCGAAGTATTACTCCAGCGCCTCTTAAGTCCCACCCACACCATACTCATGAAACACCCCTATAAGCCACACCTACAGGTAGGTCACTCCCCAAGAAAGCCACTCCAGCCATTTTCTTCAATTATTTAAATTCTTATGAAGAAAAAATACTTTGTAACATAGTTAAAATGAGACTGAAGGATGGTGGAATTTTCCTTTAATAAACCTGCTTTAGCTGTTGCTCCTTCACACATATTTTACTATAAAAGTCATGTCCTCAGAAAACAGAAGCCTATGTGCCTTGTTTTGAAGGGTTGCTTAAGTTAATCTAAATAGTATAATTTACTTTGGGTAGGTGAGCGAGCCTTACAGCTCAGTGAAAATAGAATAGCAACCTCTCTCCTCCCTGTGTACAGTAGCTTAAGCTAGAATAGCACAAACACAGATAGCCATTTGCTAAACAATAAAGTCTCGCAATGTAAACCAACTTAGCATGAGCAGTAAACTTCTTTGCTATTGAAACAGCATGATAACCTGCATTCATAGAAAATGCAACTGACCAGTGGGGGATTAAGTTTACCTTTGTGCTGTCTTCAAAATAGACTCCTTGCACACGTTTTTAGGGCCATGCATACATATATTTGTTCTTTGATTCACCTTACTGATTGTATTAAATTAAATTCTTTGCATAATTCAGCACCACTTGTTAGAATGTGTTTTAAATTTGTAGTTTTAAACATTCTTTTAATAAGCAATGAAACAAAATATATAAACTAATAATGAAAAAAACTACTAATTTCAGAAAATTTCAACCATAAAAGGCCACCTAGACTTGTGTTATTCCAATCCACCAATATCACTTAATGCACAATCTTTGCAGAAGTAAAATCATCAGAATAATTCCATGTTAAAGAAATCTGTAAATAATGAAGAGGTTGCTACTGGCAAACAACTTTACACCACAATGTTTCATCTACAAATTCAGTGCCTGTTGCCCTTGAATTAATTGTCTATATTACATTAAAACATTGGTAAACTGGTAATATTGCAATAGGAAATGACTAAAACTGACAACAAGTTCATAGTCGCTAGGCATCTCATACAAAGGAGGAAACACTCAGGAGTGTAGAACCTATATCCCTCCTTATAATGCACAAAATAATCGACAATCATATGGGCAATGCAATATCAGCACTCAATCTACATGGTGTGGTAGTAGAATCCACAGCCTTCTGCACCAAAGGCAATTATGCTACTAACACTGCTTTCAGATTTACAACACAGTGTGCCATTTGATAAACAAAACAGTTGCACATTGAAAATAGACTTAGCATGAGCAGCAGTAAACTTTCTTCCTTTGAAACTCATAATCCCTTGAAAATGCACTAAAACTCATAATCCCTCGAAAATGCACTAAAACTCTTAATTCCCTGAAAATGTACTGAAACTCAAACTAATTTCTGTCAGTCGTCTGCTGCTCCTGTCAGGGGTCGCCACAGCAAATCAACTGTTTCCATTTCTTCTTTCCTCTGCATCTTACTCTGTCACATCAACCACCTGCATGTCCTCTCTCACCACATCCATAAACCTTATCTTAGGCCTTCCTCTTTTCCTGTTACCTGGCAGCTTCATCCTTAGCAGCTTTTTCCCAATATACTCTGCATCCCTCCTCAGCACATGTCCAAACCAACGTAATCGTGCCTCTCTGGCTTTGTCTCCAAACCTTCCAACCTGGGCTGACCCTCTAATATACTTATTCCTAATCCAGTCCATCCTCGTTACACCCAGTGCAAATCGTAACATCTTTAACTCTGCCACATCAAGCTCTGACTCCTGCCTTTTTGTCAATGACACTGTCTCCAACCCATACAACATAGCTGGTCTCACTACCCTCTTGTAGACCTTCCCATTCACTCTTACTGGTACTCGTCTGTCAAAAATCACTCCTGACACTTTTCTCCACCCAATCCATCCTGCCTGTACTCTCTTCTTCACCTCTCTTCCACACTCACCATTACTCTGAACTGTTGATCCCAAGTATTTAAACTCATCCACCTTCGCCACCTCTACTCCCTGCATCCTCGCAATTCCTCTATCCTCCCTCTCATTCACACACATATATTCTGTCTTAGTCCTGCTGACCTTCATTCCTCTTCTCTCTAGAGCATATCCCCACCTCTCCAGAGCAGTGGTTCCCAAACTTTTATGGATCGAGACCTACTTTTGAAAAATTATGAAAATGGTAATTTTTCAAGACCCAGTACTCGCGTCAGCATGTGTGCATGTGAAGCACTCGTGGTTCTTCTTAAAGGAGAAGATGATGTCACCACAGAGTGCTTTTTCGGGATTTAAAAGGACCATGTAAACTATTCTCATACTTTAATTATTAGCAGAGCCAAATCATGGTCAAATGATACCCTAGGCAGGGTAATAGACTGGGGCCCCCTGAGCAGCCCCTCTTGCAGCAGCCCCCTCCCCAGCCATACCACTATTCCATTACTTGGCTATATCTCCTCAGTTACCATGAACACTGTTCAAACCTATCAGTATGTGTACTGTTACTTATTTCTACTATGATTAGATATTGAAGTAAAATGTGCAAACACCGATAGCCATTTGCTGAACAATACAGTCTCACAATGAAAACAGACTTAGCATGAGCAGTAAACTTCTCTGCCCTTGTAAGTTACATTCATTGAAACAGTATTAAAATCTAAATTCAAATAAAATGCATCTGGCCAGTGGAGAATTAAGTTTACCTTTGGGCTATTTTCAAACTACAGGCTCCTTGAACACATTTTTATGGCTATGCATACACGTATGTGTTCTTTGATTCACCTTCCCGATTGTATTAAATTATATTCCTTGTATAAGACAGCACCACTTGTATGTGTTTTAAATTTGTAGTTTTGAACATTTTTCTAGCAAGCAGTGAAACAAAGTGCATGACCCAATAATGACAAAACTGCCCATTTCACAACATTTTAACTATAAAATGCCACTCAAACTTCTGTTATTACAATCCACCCATATCTGTCAGTAAGCACAATCTCTGCAGAAGTAAAATTCAGCGAATAATTCTGCATTAAAGAGATTTTTAAATAATGAAGAGGCTGTTACTGGCAAACAACTTTACATTTCAGCATTTTATCTTCAAATTCGGTGCCTGTTGCCCTTGATGAATTAATTGCCTGCTTTACATTAAAAAAATTGGTACGCTGCTAATATTACAACACGGAATGACTGAGAAACCAACAATAGTTACTAGGCATCTTATACAAAGGAGGACACACACAGGAATGCAGAACCCCTATCCCTCCTTAAAATGCACCAAATAATCGGCAACTAGGGCATTACATATCATGCCTCCATACTTCTCAACTTCTTAGCATAAGAAAGCTGGACAAAGCTTAAAATAGTGGGTAGGGGGAACAAAGGCCCCAAAAGAGGGACAGATTGTAAATATTGCTCTTATAGACTTAGAAAGCTGCTAGAATAACAGCATTTGTCTTAGGATGCATTTTCTGAAGGAAATGAAGCATGAGACTGAAATGTTTGACATTTAGTTATTTCAATCCTCAGTGATTTTCCAGAAAACCACAAATTCTATGAGGAACAGGACAAAAATATGGACAGTTGAGAGTTATGCATATCTCTCAACCTCTTAATGCAAAAAATCTGGACAAAGCCTAAAATAATGCGGAAGTAATTGCTGAAAAAAAGGGGATAGTTTTAAGCAATGCTCTTTTTAACTTACAAATTTGCTAGAATAACACTTATTAATAAAACAAAGTCATCATTATTAGTTTACTGGAAGACATATTGTGTTGTAAAATTTGACTGTCCTTTGAAAGCACAGCACATGTGACAAATTTTATAGGCACAATAAGACATTTTGAGGTGTATGCTGACTAGATATTGAAACAATTATAGAGCTGAAGTTAACACAACACATGTCTCCATAGCTTGCAGTGCCTTTGATATTCTGTTAATGTCTGCAATATCTGTGCATGGCAGGCTTGGTCATGTTTCCCCTGCTTTACATCATAGTCAATGTTGAGAATGTTGGGTCATGTCATATAGTTCAAGGCTAGAATATTTTTTATTGTTGTTTCTAGATAACATCTACTGTCCATAGTAAATTAATCATCTACATCATCCACAGCCTTAGGTGTACAGCTTGTTCTACAAGGAATAAGAAAAAAAAAAGCCACAGAGAGTAAACTTAAAAAGTAATATTCTTTTTTGGAAGGAAATATAAAACAACTGATTTAAAAAGGTAAAGTGTCTTCACTCAATGACACTTAAATGTTTCTGCAGTTATTACAAATAATGCAGAAATGTCTGTATCATTCTTGGGCAAAGATGTATCATCTAAAGTACTGGTCGCATAAAGTATTGGTGAAGTGAATACATTAGATACGCTTGTTTAAGAACTTTTTAAACCCCAGCTTATACTGAGCATCAGATATTAAGTATAACTAACAAAGGGTTAAAATAATTCAGGAAATTCTATTTTGACTTTACTTTTCAAGGGATGTAATATTGTATTGCTTAAGTACATTTTTAAATTATGCCTAATTTAAGCTTCTTTCCAATGTCCAGTATGAAAATAAAGAGGTTCAGTAAGTGAATTTCTACCAGAGACAATGGGTCTGCCAGGAGGATTCTTTAGATCTCTGTGTATTTTTGGCAGAAAGTATGTATATTGTGGACATGGGTTGGTTATTGTTAGTTGTATTTTAGTGTTATTGCTAATAATGCCCTCTTCTACTGCTAAAGAAAGAAATTCATAATTTTTTTTGTTTAAAGAAGGGGGTGGGGTCAATGCTAAGATGGGTGTAGTAGCATGCATCAGACAACTAACTGTTAGCTTCTTTGTCGTACTGGTCCCAATCTTGTATAACTACAGCTCCACCCTTATTGGCCCCAATTATGACTAACTCATGGTTACTGGCTAAATTAATGATATTGTCCATAGATATTTTGGATATATTGTTAGCCAAAGGATTGTGTGTCCTAAACTGAAAGTGAAGATCCTTGATAATGGCATTTTGAAATATGGACACATTCTGATTCATAGGGGGTATAAAAGAAGATTTATGATATTTAAAGTCATCAGTGATCTTTGAGGTTGTCTGTTCCTGAAAAAAATATTTTAAATTAAGATTCCTGCAAAATGAAAGAATATCATTAACAAAATTTTCTTCAGAAACGAAAAAAACAGGTATATATGATAGACCTTTATTTAGGATTTCAACATCAGAGGAGTTGAGGATGTGAGTAGAAATATTAGTTATGTTTAAGTGTTCCTTGTGTACAAACATTTGGAGTAAGCTCTCCATATTGTCTACTTCCACAATGTTTCCTTCCCCCCCTCCTCCTAGGTGTAAATCCTGTAAGGCAGTGGAGTTCCTTCTTTTCATAGCAGGGGAGTCTGTGGCACCCACTGAATCTGTCTCTAAACTTGAGGATGATTCCTCACCTGATGCATCAGTGTTTTGTGTATATCCCTTTTTTAAAATGGATTTGGTACGTTTCCTTTTAAAAGGTGTCCGGTTGTGTTGAGTAAATCGGACATGTTTTTCCTTACCAAAATTAAAGGTGTCTCCTATGTTATAGTCCCCTAAATCCTTAAGGAACTTCTTTTTCTTTCTTTCCTTTAGCTGAGTTTCTAAAGTAATCAACTCTTTACCAAGATTTTTAATACTGCTACAATATGTGGGTTGTCCTTCGTACTTTTTGGCCATATCACTTAGCTGGTGATAGATTCTATCTCTTGATCTATGATCCTGTTATGGTGATTAGCTAACATCTCTACAAATTTGAGAGAAGTTGCTGTTGTACTTCCCCCCATTGTTTCAATAAAAGGTCATCAGGATTGCTGACAAGTGGTTGTGTACGAACACATAAACCATGTGGAGTGATACCTTTGGTTAAGTAAGCCAGGAAAAGCTTATAATGCCAGACATTGTTACGTACTGAACGCATATGTTTATTTAAGTTCAAAAAAATTGTCTCACAACTTTCAACATTGGGGCCAGCAGCAGTGCCTACCACATTCTCTCCAAGTGTCCCCAGTCCAAAGACTGATAGGTCCTCCCTATCAGAAGCAAGGCCCTTTAATAAATTATCCCGTTCCATAATGTATATGAAATGTATACTACTGACTAAATGGGCCCAAATATGAAACTCAAAAGATTGTCAAAACAAGAACCCAAAAGTTCTAGAAAAACAGCCACCTTAATATTGTAACTGAAAACAATATATTCCTTTATTGTTGTATTGTTGTATATAATAACGACCCTGGCTGATTCTTACCTAGATCAATAAGCACTAGGCCATAAAATGATATGCTCACAATGTCGTCACAGAGATATAGTACAACCCAAAATACTGAATTGTATATTACAGTAGGCCATAAACCGATCCTTGTATGAACCAATAAGCCCCAGATCTACAAGAAAGCATACAAAATCCAAACATGATGTTATAAATAATTTTTTGTTTCCAGAATTAATGATTCAACTGTGGCTTATATAGGGATAAAGTTGGAAACTTCATTGGGAGTTGAATGGTAAAACGACCAGGTGCTGTGCCCCAAGGTCAAAATTCGTAGAAATTGGCTAAAAGGAATAATAATAATAAACAATGATATGGTTATTATATGCTTTCCAGTGGCCGACTATAAAAGGCTTTGCTTATGTGTTGATATTAATCAACAATCAAAAAGAATATGCTCATAAACAAAACATTTAATTATGTATGAATATAGGTAGAAATGTAGCATAGTGTTCACGGTACAACTGGTTATGTATGTCTGTTAAGAACTAAATCCTGAATTTACCCATTCAAAGAGATGGAATACTAAAAGCTTTGAACAAATGGAACCAATATTTATAAAACTAATGGCTTAGATAACCTTCATAAGAAAGTTAATACCAGAAATGATTTAACTAATCAATAGGATTATTTATATAATGTTCACTCAACCCCTAAATTTCTAGAAGTGCAAAATGTTAAGTTCATTAATGCAAAAAAGCTTTTAGTATGACAACCTATATTCAAACAGGCACGATGCATGGTGAAACTAATTTCAAAAATGAAAAAAAGTTACCCAATCTGTAAATTACATTATTAACAATCATAGTTGCTCCCAATCCAAATATTTGTATAAACAAAGTTATCAATCAGTATACATAGGACGATAAGGCAATGATTTAATAAATCCAAGATATATCTGTGTATAAACATTCCAATGTTGAGTTGAAAAACCAAGCCCAACATGCCTTAGTTACACCATACTGATTGAGCCCGTGATCAAATACAAGAGCCCCACTAATAATATGAAAAAATATGTTAAATCATTGCCATTATCTGATTTATATGCAGAAAAAATCAAAATAGTGTCAAAAACAGTTTTGCACACAACCAACACACCACATAAATGGGTACAATTCAAAATGCTGGCATTGGAAATAAAAAACATGAAAGTCAAAGCGCAAATGTTCGTTCGTATGGGTCCAGAGCCCTGTTCCACTCAAAGATAGTGGCTGAATGTATGAATGTTTTTATAAAAAGAAAAACAGCCTGTCGTAGTTACATAAATCTTGTTAAACTACTGTTATTGAATATATATCCCCTACTAATATATGACATATAGCTTGATGCAACTGCCATTCAAATATAATTTATCATAGTGGTTTGGACATTCCCTCTATCAGGTTTACATAAAAAGAAATTCAAGTGATGTCACAGCGGTTGAACACACACCCGCCAAAAAAAGTTAACTGTCAAAGAAATGAAAACACCGTGTTATATAACAAATCAAGGCAGGTAGGTAGACAGTTCCAAATAATCCATTAAAGATGGAATGGATATTTCTTTTCCTATAAATATCCAGCACTGTCCCTCATAGTTGTAATACTCGTGTGAAGCTGTGGTATAAAGAATGCAGACACAATAATACAATACAAAATATATGTCCCATCCATGCCTTTTGTCTTAGTTGAAATGAAAATCCAAAATTGTCACCACAACTGAATGCATGACTGCCAGAAAAAGCCGTTGAGTATATGTAGAAAAATCAAATATAACATAATACACGTACTGGAAAAAATGTTACCAAAATAATTGATGTCTCCACACTGTTGCGATAAAGCATAGGACATAGTTCATCATATATTCACTTGAATGTAATTCCACAAAAGGGCCATAGCTGGAAAAAGTGAATGTTTGTTGATTCAAATAAAACATCCCATGCAGGGCCCAGATAACGCCACAAAGTGAAAAAATGCCCCAACAATATTGTAGAAATAGCAACCGCCAACAAGAGTTAACTTGCCAAAAAATGAAACCCCGTTTTTTATAACAAATCAAGGCAGATCAGATGGCAGTCCCAAATGATCCATTAAAGATGGAATTCCAAAAGTGTCACCACAGTTAAATGTATGGCCGCCAGAAAGATACCGTTGAATATATGTAGAGAAATCACATATGGTGTTTTAAGTAACCAAAACAATGTTACCAGAATAGTTGACGTATCCCCAGTGTTACGATAAGACACAGGACACAGTTCACCATATATTCACTTGAATGCCGCATAATATAGAAATGACCAAATGCTGTTGTAGAAAAATGAAGTCCACCTCTTACAGCCTATGGAAAAAAATAGGTATAATAATCCAAACTGGGTCCCCAGGAGAGCAAATGGAGATCACAAAACTGCAAACAGAATGCAGTGGGTGCCACAGGCCAACCACAGAGAAAAGCAAGGAACAGAAACTACAAAAAACTCTGCAAGTACGGCAACTGCAAGGTCTCAAAATAAGAAAGGCATTCCAAAAAAGAATAGAGGGACCAGCATACAATGGCACCAGAAAATACTTTAATAAAAGTATTCTTTAAAAGACAAACCAGTTTCGGCTGAATGAATACAAAGCCTTCATCAGTGTGAAAAAGTAACAAATTAAGAAATACTTAAATAAAAAAAGAAAAAGATGTGATCAATTAAAGATGCTCATTAAGTCCTGGTCTACAGAAACCTCCTAACTTAACAATCCATTTTTTCTCCATAGTGTTCAACAAATCATGCCAACCCAATTTGTTAAATTGTGTGTGGAAATGAACCTGAAAATTTGGTATGAATAACAAAGGCTTGAATGTGAGTTTCATTACTGAGGAAACAGCAGACTGACAATGGAGCTCATTAAACCTCAAGTGAGCACAGACCTACGCACTTACCTAAAACTCCACTTATCAGCATTCAACAGGGATTTCACAGCATGGCAGATTGTGAAGGATATAAAGTTTGAAACTCATATACAGTGGATATGAAAAGTGTGGAAACGAAAAAATACTTCACAAACTGAATAAACATAAAAAATCAACTGATGTAAGACCACCACAAACTCTATTTCTTAAGCACTTTTCATCCAGCACAGTGGCTCGACTTCATCAGATACAAGAATCAACTTCATAGACACTCTTAAATGTTTCAACAATCCAGTCATGTGACCAATGTCTCAATTAAACCTCTTAACAATGTTCAATTAACACATCACTTGATAAAAGTTCTACCATAGTTCAAAATAGAGTTAAAAGCTCTGACTAAAGAACAATATAATACATTCTGCCCCTAAATAAAAAAAACCTTCATCCTTCACTGCTCAATCAACAGTAAATGTATTTATACCTGGTGTATTAAAAATAAAAAATATAAAGCATGTTAAAAATAAAACCATGGTTAATATATAACCATTGTAAATAAATAAATGCTTTAGGTGCGGGACTAACCCTTAAACTCATCAATTTAGGTAAATTATCTCCACATACTTTTTAATTTTAAGTATGGGAAAATAGTGCATGTTTCATTTATTCCTGGGAACTGATTAGCATTTAATTAAAGTTGCCATAACAACTCAAGTTGTTCTAAAAGTAGTGATGCTGGTCCTTCATGTATATTTTCACTAATCTGGTCTATAACCTTAAACTTGAATTTATGGTTAGGTGAATTTTCTATGTGCCTAGCTAGTATGTTCTGTTTTCCCCCTCCTAATAGTGTACAAGTGTTCATAGATTCTTTCTTTTAACTTTCTATCTGTTTTCCCTATATGAAAAACAGGACAGAGAATGCATTGAGCTAGGTATACCACCATTTTAGTGTTACAGTTGTACCTACTTGTGGTTACCTACAGAAAAATGTCCAGTTGCAATGGATCCACAGTAGTTACAGTTTTCACATTTGAACATCCCTGGGGTCCTTGCAACCTTCACTATAGGGGTTTCTATTAAGTTTTTCAAGGTTTTGCCCTTCCTGTAAGTAACAATAGGTCTGTGGCCTATCTTATTAACTAATTCAATATCATTTTTTAACAGGTTCCAGTTTTTGTTGATAATTTTCTTAATTTTAACTGTGTCAGCACTAAAAGTTATAGTGAAACTATTATTGTATTGACCACCTTCCCTTGAAAATATATTTGTATGGGTGGTAGATGTTACTACCCTCTCCTCCATAATTAAATCCTTTTCTGTATTTGTGGTGCTAGTTACACATAAACAAAGTATTGGTTTATAAAAACCTGTCTGGCGTTTATGTGACACCTCTATTACCACTTCATTAACAAAACCTGTGGGGTAACCTCTTTGCAAGAACATTTCAGTTAAGTTCTGGCATTCAGTGTAAAAATCTTCATTTGTTGTCACCATTCTGGCTGCTCTTATGAGCTGCCCTTTTACAACTGATTTTTTTGTACTGAGTGGGTGTGCACTTTTGTAATGCAAAAATGCATTAGAGTAAGTTGATTTTCGATATATAGATGCTGTGTATGCATTTAGTGCAACATCTTTTTTCAACAGTACGTCTAAATATGCTATAGTTTCCTTACTGAAATTTGATGTAAATTTTAAGAAATTGGTACTGTTCATTACTTGTAAGATTATAGTAGCTGAAGCTTCATCACCTCTTAGCACTATAAAAATATCATCCAAGAAGTGTGTATAATATTCTGTCAAGTTCATTATACTGGGGTTGTTGAATAAATAAGTGTGTTTCCAATGGGTCATCAACATGTTGGTGAAACTCGCACCACATGGTGAGCCTATTACTACCCTACTAGTTGTAAATAAATCATGTCATTAAACACGATGTAGTTGCTGGATAAAATAATACCCAACAGTTTTTTAACTATTCTAAGTTCATTATCTGGTGCTGCAAATCTACACATCCTAGCCAGAACAAATTCTATCCCCTCCTCATGTGGGATTGAACTATAAAGATCACAAACGTCTACTGTTAGGAAGTTGTTCTTTTGAGTGAACTTGATTTTATTAATCTCTTCTAGAAAGGACCGAGAATCATGGCTAATTTGTGGTTCTTGTTTCTCATATTTTTTAAGGATGGAGTCAACAAATTTTGAGCTAGCATAAGTTATAGACTGACGTGCATTTACCAAAGCTCTCAAATGGGATCTTGTATGCCCTTATGTATTTTTGGCACACCAAACATTTTAGGTATCTTAGGGTATACCATTGTTAGATAGTTTAAAGTACTCATATCTATGTGTGCTTCCAAAAACAAGTCATTTAAGTAAGTGTTTATCCTGCGGTAGGCAGTGTATAATTCATTCTTACTGACTTGTTTATATGTGCTAGTATTTAACACTTTGTTCATCCTAGCCTTGTAGTCTTCATTATTCATAAGGACCAGTCCTTCCCCCCTTGTCTGGCTTCATCATTCTAATGGGTTCCCTCCTCAAGTTATTCAGCAAGTCCCATTCTGTTTTACTAAAGTTGTTTTGTGTATTCATTCTAGCACCTAATAATGCTCTAATGTCAAGTTCACATACTTGGTCAAATACAATAAGGTTGGGTGCATAGGTGGATTGTACGTACTTGAAACATGTAGTTCCCTGTAGTTACAGTTACCACTGTTAAATAAAATTGCCAAATTAAGTTTCCTTATATAAACTTTAAATTCAAGTAGTGTTTTGGCTAAGTCAGACCGACAAGAAGGCACATAAGTAAAACCTTTAGAAAAAGTTCAACTGTCCTGTTGTCAATGTTGACATCAGAAAAATTATAGATTTTAAAGTCTCCACTTGTATTTACTACAATGTCACATTTGTTAGTAAAAGTAGGTTTGTCTACCTTTTTATTTTCGCCTTCCCCCTCATGTTGTAAGGATTCTGTTGGTTCACTAATAGTTTTTGTTGTGGTCTATTCTTGGCCAAATGAAAATTTTGCCGGTTTGTTTGCACCACATCTGAATATGAGAGGTTCCCTTGGGTAAAGTTAATGTCATTATGTGTTCATTCGCTTCTATTTGAAACATTTCTCTCATTACTGACTTCCCTTACTTCTGGCTGAACGGTTGAGTTAGATAACATTGTTTCCTGGTTCCACCAATCATTTGAACTATTGTTGTTACTGCACGCCTGATTGTGTTGGCCAGTTGCATTCCACAGCTCTGATGGGGGGGTACAAGGGTAGGCTGTACCATTGCTATAATCTACACGATCCCTTTCCAGTTTCTTAATTTTGTTTAATTTAAGTTTTTCAGTCTGTTGATTGATACTGTTAAAAATACATTGGTAATCATAATTATAGCTTGCAAAATCATGATGGCTTAGTACATCCCTGCTTAGCTGTTCCACTTCCTTTGATAGTTCGTCTACTTGAACTTGATAATGTTTACAAATAAGCTCCATTAGTTCATTCCATTGCTTGTCAAACAAGTACAGTAGGTCTTTATGAAATTGCGATCCTGACACCAGTCCTGCCGGATTTGCCAGGCCCTCAGACCTTTTGGAACTATATTCATCTTTACATTTTCTGTGAAATACGCTATTTCTAGCTGGAGCTTTTTGTGCTTCATAAAAAGTGTACACACCCCTCTTAAAATGCCAGGTTTTTGTGATATAAAAAAATAACAGCACAATAAAACATTTCAAAACTTTTCCCACCTTTAATGCAACTTATAACCCGTACAATTCAATTGAAAGACAAATCTGTTAGGGGGAAAAATATAAAAAATAAAAAAAATGTACGCTAATCTGGTTGCATAAGTGTGTGCACCCTTAAACTAATACTTTGTTGAAGCACCTTTTGATTTAGTTACAGCATTCACTCTTCTTGGGTACACACCTGGCATCAATTAAAAAGACTCTGATTAACCCCAAATAAAGTTCAGCTGTCCTAGTATGATTTTCCTGACATTTACTCAGTTGACTGCTAAAGCAAAAGCCATGGTTCACAGAGAGCTTAAAAAGCATCACAGGGATCTCATTGCTGAAAGGTATCAGTCAGGAGAAGGGTACAAAAAAATTTCCACATCATTGGATTTACCATGGAACACAGTGAAGACAGTCAACAAAAAGTGGAAAAAATATGGAACAACAGTGACATTGCAAAGAATTGGATGTCCCTCCAAAATTGAGGAAAAGCAAAGACAAAAACTTGTCAGGGAGGCTACTAAGAGACCTACAGCAACACTGAAGGAGCTGCAGGAATTTCTGGCAAGTACTAGTTGTGTACTACATGTGATAACAGTCTTTCATATTATCCATATGTCTGGCTATGGGGTAGGGTTGCAAGGCAGAAGCCTTTTCTTATACAGAAAAACATCCAGACCCAGCTAACATTTTCAAATACATCAAGTCTCAAAAAAGCATGTGGGAAAAAGAGTTATGGCCTGTTGAGACCAAGGTTGAAATTTCTGGCCATAATTCCCAAAGGTACATTTGGCTCAAAAACAATACGTCGCATCACCAAAAGAACACCATCCCCATGGTGAAGCATGGTGGCCGCTGTATCATGCCTTGGGGTTGCATTTCTTCAGCTGGAACTGGGGTTTTAGTCAAGGTGGAGGGAATTATGAACAATTCCAAATACCAGTCACTTTTGGTCCAAAACCCTCAGGTGTCTGCTAGAAAGCTGAAGATTAAGAGGAATTTCACCTTTCAACACGACAATGGCCACAAGCAAACATCCAAATCAACAAAAGAATGGCTTCACCAAAAGAAAATTAACGTTTTGGAATGGCCCAGTCCTGAACCCAATAGAAAATCTGTGGAGTGACCTGAAGAGGGCTGTGTACAAGAGATACCCTCTCAACCTGATAGATTTGGAGCACTTTTGCAAGGAAGAGTGGGCAAATATTGTCAAGTCAAGATGTGCCATGCTGATAGACTCCTGCCCAAGAAGACTGAATACAGTAATTAAATCAGAACCCACACAGTGAAAGTAGCCGACTGCAAATTCGACTTCAAACCAGTGACAAGTGGAGAACCACATGGCTCAGTCCTGGTTCCTCTCCTGTTTGGCATCTACTTCTCAGACATCCAGGCTAACACGGGAGGTCTTTGGCTAATGAAGTTCGCAGACGACTGCAAACTAGAAGCCTTAATTGAATTGCCTAATGATGTGGACATTCTACAAAGGGGCCTCACTGTGACTGATGCTTGGTATCAAAATTATGGCCAAAAGCTCAATGCTAAGAAGTGCATTGTCATCTCCTTTGGGAAAAACGCCGTACCCATGAACTACCACATAGGCGGTAGTCTACTAAACACTGAAAGTATGATAAGAGACCTTGGGACACAGGTGGACAGTAGTCTCTTCTTTGATAATCACAACAGTAGTCAGGAAATCCTTCTACGTGGCACACCTCATCACAAAGATGTTCTCCAGAAAAAAAGAGGTCATTGTTCCTCTCTACTCATCCCTCATCAGACCCATTATAGAGTACAATGCCCCATTTGGCATGTACCTCACAAGACATCTACAACAACTGGAAAGGCCACCGAAATACCTCACTAAGAGGATTACCAGCCTCAAACAGATGCTATATGCAGACCATCTCAAAAAACTCCATCTCTACTCAGTCGCATATCGCCTACTCATAGGTGACCTCTGCCTAATGTACATGTCAAGCCCAGATCTGCTGGACATGCTAGACTTAAAGAAATCCCAGTCTATCCAAATGACACGCTCCAGGAACCTAAACTTTGTCACCACAAGCTGGAGGGATAGATTCCTGTCTCAGAGACTTCCCATACTCTGGAACAGACTACCCATTCATGTCAAACAAAGCTCATTAGCCCTCTTTAAGAAAGACTTGACAATTGGATGGGAAATAGGAAATTCGCCCTGGGGCTCACTTCTGTGGCTCTGCCCAACAGGGGCACAGGAAAATAATTTTCTTGGGTGACGAAAGCCAGGGATCTTTTTTTTGGCTAGGCTTATATAGGCCTGAGGGCTGATAGCCTAGTACCTACCTATGAACCTATAAACCTAAAAGGTGCTTTATCAAAGTATTAATTTAAGGGTGTGCACACTTATGCAACCAGTTTATGTATGTTTTTTATTTTTTTTATTTTTTCCTCTTATAGATTTGTTTGCTTTTGATTTGAATTGTACAAGTTATAGTTCACATTAAAGCAATGAGTAAACAAAACACTGTTACCACTGCTGAAGCTGCCAATGGAAATAAAGCAAACTACAAAAAAGACATTCAGCAGACCACCATGGCACAACTGTTCATTTCACAAATTTAATAAATGAAGCAAAAGCTATTAAAATAAAAAGCAGGAATAGAATCAGTTCCGATAAGCACTTTCGGCTAATATAGCTTTCTTCAGATCATAATTAAATGTTACTACAGATTCTGTTTAAAATCCAAGTAGCCAATCACAAATATAGGCTAGAGCCACATTTTCAATTAATAACCAATAAAAACTTCCAACCATAATGTTAATTAGAGGCATAACGGCCAATTACAGGTTTAGTATCTAGCCAACAGCCAATAGTGTAGCACCCAATCATGAACTCTTTATAGGACAAGCTTCTTAGTTTGAACCAATTATTATCTTGCTCATTTAGGAGCAATATGAATAGGGGTACATTGTGTCAGCCCAAGGGATAATCTTATGCTACCAATCTAGTCTGTTATTGTGGTTACTACTAGATCCATTCATTCTCATAAAGAATGGGAAAAACTGCAGAATATAGAAATAGAAACTATGTGCATGTTAGTAAATTTATTCTATTGACTGGTTCAAACTGCAAAGCGTTTGATATGATTGGATGTAATAGAAGGTTTTACAAGTACATCTCACTTTAGACTGGCTATTTAATTTCGAAGAAGAAGAGGAAATGATAGTTTTCCCATGTTTATGTTGGGACATACATTTATTGTCTATTTACATACAACAACAGTTCTCCTTACTGTTTTTGCAATTTATGCAGTATTATTTTCACAATATTCACTAGTTATGTACAGACTACTTTTGCAATAACTTGAAAATGCTGTTACAGTAATGAGCTACCCAAAAACCTTTTACTAACATGCACATAGTTTCTATTTCTATATTCTGCAGTTTTTTCCCATTCTTTATGAGAATGAGTGGATCTAGTAATAACCACAACAACAGACTAGATTGGTAGCATAAGAGTATCCCTTGGGCTGACACAATGTACCCCTATTCATTTTGCTCCTAAACAAGCAAGATAATAATTGGTTCAAACTAAGAAGCTTGTCCTATAAGGAGTCCATGACTGGGTGCTACACTATTGGCTGTTGGCTAGATACTAAACCTGTAATTGGCCGTTATGCCCCCAATTAACATTATGGTTGGAAGTTTTTATTGGTTATTAATTGAAAATGTAGCTCTACCCTATGTTTGGGATTGGCTACTTGAATTTTGAATAGAATCTGTAGCAGGATTTAATTCTGATCTGAAAAAGGCTATATTAGCTGAAAACGCTTATTGGAACTGATTCTATTCCTGCTTTTTATTTTAATACCCTTTGCTTCATTTATTAAATTTGTGATTTTAACTATTGTGCCGTGGTGGTCTGCCAAAGGTCTTCTTCACAGGTCACATTTATTGTGGTCTCATTTTTTTATATCAGAAAAACCTGGCATTTTAACCGGGGTGTGTAAACTTTTTATATCCACTGTACATGTCATTACTTAATGACTTCAGTCCTCCCTCATTTGCCAGAAAATCACAAATTTTATGAGAAACACACAAAAACTATAATGCTAAATCTGGACACTTGAGAGGGATGTTAAATACACACACACACCTACTCTCTCACATGGTAACACACACATATCTTCTCTTTCATACAGCAACTAAAAACTAGTTTAAATTCCACACACACCTACTGTAATCTCATACAACACACAGACCCACATTTTTCTCTCTCATACAAAAACGAATGGAACCACTAGTTTAAAGTATGAACACGCACACACACACACACACACACACACACACACACACACACACACACACACACACACACACACACACACACACACACACACACACCTACCTTCTCCCTGTTCTCCCACAGCAGCACACACATATACACACCAACTTTCTCACAAAGCAACACACACATATACACACCTACTCTCTTGCACAGTAACACAAACACCTTCTCTTTCAAAGGAACAAACAGCTAGTTTAAATGCAATACAAACACACCTACTCGCACACAGTAACATACACATGCACTTTATCTCTCATACAAATAGAACAGATAATTTAAATTCCATACACATACATACACACCCACACACTTTCTCTCTCATACATAATTGAACAGTTTAAATTACACATAGAGACACACACATACACTTACCTTCTTTCTAAACCAAACATCCACACACAGAGACATGGACTTAACTCTTTTCTTGAACTGCTGGCTTAAATACCACTGGGAACTGCAGAATGTACTTAGGTTGTGACTCCCGCAAGTTTCTCCTTAAAGGAGAAGACTCTTGTACCATGAAATAAAGACTTTTTTTAATCCTCCTAGCTAACATGCAGCTGTAAGTGGGAGGGAGCTTGCGTCCCCCCTCACCCTATGGTTCCAGCACCAAAAAGAGTGCAAACTTTACACTGAATATAAAAAGTGTACACATCCCTGTTACAATGCCATAAAAAAATGAGACCACAATAAATAATTTCAAAACTTTTTCCAGCTTTACTGTGACCTAAAACCTGTACAAAATCAATTGAAAAACAAACAAATCTGTTAAGGGGAAAAAATATAAAAAATAAAAAAAACATACAATAAGCTGGTTACATAAGATTAACTAATAATTTTGATTTAATTACAGCATTCAATCTTCTTGGGTACACACCTGCCATCAATTAAAGAGACTCTGATTAACCCCAAAAAGAAGTTCAGCTGTCCTAGTAGGATTTTCCTGACATTTACTCAGGTGCCTACTACAGCAAAAGCCATGGTTCACAGAGAGCTTACAAAGCATCAAAGGGATCTCATTGTTGAAAGCTATCAGTCAGGAGAAGGGTACAAAAGAATTTTCATAGCATTGGATATACCATGGAACACTGAAGACAGTCGTCAAAAAGCGGAGCAAATATTGGACAACAGTGACATTGCAAAGAACTGGATATCCCCCCAAAATTGATAAAAAGACAAGATGAAAACTGGTCAGGGAGGCTGTCAAGAGACCTAGAGCAACACTGAAGGAGCTGCAGGAATTTCTGGCAATTACTGGCTGTGTACTACATGTGAAAACAATCTCCCGTATTTTCCATATGTCTGAACTACTGGGTAGGGTTGCAAGATGGAAGTCTTTTCTTACACAGAAAAACATCCAAGCCCAGTTAAAATTTACAAAACAACACATCAAGACTCCCAAAAGCATGTGAGAAAATGTGCTGTGGTCTGATGAGACCAAGGTTGAACTTTTTGATCACAATTCCAAAAGGTATGTTTGGCACAAAAAGAACACTTTGCATCACCAAAAGAACACCATCCCCACAGTGAAGCATGGTGGTGGGAATATCATGCTTTAGAATTGCTTTTCTTCAGCTGGAACTGGGGATTTAGTCAAGGTGGAAGGAATTATGAACAGTTCCAAACACCAGACACTTTTGGCCCAAAACCTTCAGGTATCTACTAGAAAGCTGAAGATAAAAAGGAATTTCACCTTTCAATACAACAATGACCCCAAGCATACATCCAAATCAACAAAAGAATGGCTTCACCAGAAGAAAATTAAAGTATTCGAATGGCCCAGTCAGAGCCCAGACCGAAATGCAATAGAAAATCTGTGGGGTGACCTGAAAAAGGCTGTGCACAAGAGATACCCTTGCAATCTGATAGATTTGGAGGGTACCTGTCAAATCTTCAAACGCTCAAAATTTTGAATGTTACATGGTCGAGAACAAACATTTTAAATATTGAGTGCTCGAAGATAGACTTTCAACAGCACTGTATGGTGCAGAAAGGGAGAATTTCCCTTTTCTGCACTGCAGTGCGGTCTCGGAGTAGGTATATTTAAGTAGGGGGGGTGTGGGGGTATGTTTTTTCTGTGTTTTCTTTTTTTTTTTTTTTTTTATGTTCGAACATCCATATGTCAAACATTTTGTCTCGACCATGTAATGTTCAACATTTTGGATGTTCAAACATTTAACATAGACCCAATTTGGAGCACTTTTGCAAGGAAGAGTGGGCAAATATTGCCAAGTCAAGATGTGCCATGCTGATAGACTCCTACCCAAGAAGACTGAATGCTGTAATTAAATCAAAAGGTGCTTCAGCAAAGTATTAGTTTAAGGGATCTGCACACTTATACAACCAGTTTATTGTACATTTTTTATTTTTTATATTTTCCCCTAACAGATTTATTTGTTTTTCAATTGAACTGTACAGGTTATAGGTCACACTGAAGGTGGGGCAAGTTTTGAGATGATTTATTTTGGATTCATTTTTTTATATCAAAAAAACCTGGCATTTTAACAGGGGTGTGTATACTTTTTATATCCACAGTATGTTAATTAAGATAAATAAATACATAAAGTGCCCTTTACGAGGCCAGCCAGTACAGTGCTCTAGGTGGTTGCCTAGTTTTCTTATGCCTAAGGCCGGTCGTGGCTGTAGCTTGCAAAAGCTTAAGATGCCAAGCTGTATAATGCCAAATGACTTTGAGTCTTACTTTTAACAAGGATGGAAATTCTCATATCAGATCACTGAATGGAATGTACTTAAGTTTGGTAATGTTTTTAATGTTTATTAGAATTTAGGATGATGGTTATTAAGACACTGGTGGGAACTGCAAAAGCTGATATGCAAATGAAACACTTGTTTCCCAACAGTTTACACAGTGATCATGAAGTAGTTAAAATACACAGTAAATACCATTCTAATGCAGTTATTGTAATCCATTTCATAAAGGGTTCTGCTACCATATAGAATTATATAAAACATAATAACTCAAATATGTCTCCCAAATAATCTGCTTAAGTGTGAAGCTTACATACACATGCTGTCAATGCTATTATTACCCTCACAAATTGAGTAAATAATAAAGAGATTATTGTTAGGTTATAGTGTCACAAGTGTTGTTACTTAAATCTCCTTATGGAAGACTTTCACACATTAGCATGTCTAGGGTGGGGCAAGAGGGACAACTGAGCTGTGCTCTCCATACACAGTATAAACTGCTGTCGCTGCAGTTTAAACATAAAAGAAAATATTTTAAAGTAAAATTTGAGCACTGTAGAGCTCCATGCATAGAAGAAAATGTAGCAACTACAGTTTGCTACAGTTTAAAAGAAAAAAAAATGTTTTTCCTTCTTTTTTTTGAAAGAAAGGTGGGTTGGGGTGGTGCGCAGAGTCTGCACCAGATTGGCTCCTGCCAGGTACCCAATTGCTGACTTTTTTTTTTCACTTGAAGAGCAGGGTGGGAGGAGAGGATATGGATTAAGTACTGTCATCATGAAGCTAATAGGCATTCCTGCAGCTTTGTAGACATCCTTTATTTATTTATTTATTTTACTCTTCACTTGAAGAGCCGAGGGGGTGGGATGCACGTTCATCAGATGGGCACAGGAAGCTGGCTGAGCCAGCTATGCCCCTGCACCCACAGCTAAAAATCTAAACATTTATAGCAAGCTAATGATAATGACCACTAATATTCAAACTACTAAAAAGTCCTCTCAGACTTATTTCATCACTCTCCAATCAAAGCAAAAGTAATTCAAACCTTATTACAACAACTGAAAATCTTTCCCATATATCAAGACTTCATGCAATGCAAAACAGTATTACCAGATCAACAATCGTGACAGCTTTTTGTATGGATTCTTAAGACAGATTTCAAGAAATTTCTCTCTCAAGCTTCATACTTAAGGAGATTTCCATGAAATGCATATCTTAAAACTATATTAATCTAGTTATAATCGATGATTTCATCAACACTCTCTGTATATTAATCAGTTTTGGGAAGTGTGATTTTGTAGGAA
>NC_056732.1:1150396204-1150448704 GCF_019279795.1 Protopterus annectens | reverse complement strand
CAGTGTGAGAATCAAACCTTGTACCTTTTTTCTGTGAAATAAATGTCTTAACCATTATGTCAACCCCCATCTGATGCATGTTGTAAAGGTGATATACACATTCTGAGATTATTGTAAAGGATATAGACATGCTTTGCCTATCTTGGACAACATATGCATATACCATGCATGTTATTAAAAGTGTATGATAAATCTTCTTCTTCTTTTGGCTTTTCCTGGTTAGGGTTCGCCACAGCAGATCACCAGTCTGCTCATGATTGGCAGTGGAGTTTTACGGTGTTGAGTTGCCAGCCTGGCGCCCAACCTTCCACAGAAGGCACACACATGCACACATTCACAACTAGGGTCAATTTAGAGTGTCCAATCCACCTACAGCATATCTTTGGGATGTGGGAGGAAACCGGAGTACCCGGAGGAAACCCACACGACCACAGGGAGGACATGCAGACTCTGCACAGAAGGCACCCCAGCCGAGGATCGAACTGGAGAATGTCTTGCTGTGAGGCAGCAATGCTAACTGCTGTACCACCACGGTATTCTCTATTAATAGAATTCTAATAAATTTGTTTTTGCCTAGCAACACCCACTTGTTGACCAGTTAAGTTTCAAAGTGCACACAGTGCCTTTTCAGAAGCAACCTGAAACCAATGTCTCATTAATTGACTTGTTCATGGTCACACACAACTGGCAAATGAGAACTGAAGGAATCATATCCTTTACCAAACGAGCTGCAGTGCACTGCCTTATCCCTTTGTGCCACCTGTGGGATGTATTGCTAATAACATTTTCTTCTGCAGACGAAATCAATAAAAATTTCTTCATAAATCAATTAGTCCCTTTATTACTATTATTGTAAAATAAAACTACAACAACTAAAAGTATCTAATGCTTCCTAAGTGACTATTCCCCCATGCAGAGACACAAAGAATGTCCTTCATGCTGTCTGTTGCATCACATTTAACTTTGCAATACTCCTTCTACTTTTATTCTCATGTTTTAATATACGTTTCATTTTTTAGCCTTTTGTAACTATGTCATTTTCTTTTATTTCTAATTAATTAATCAACTAATTAGTTCTATTTTACTTATGTTTTCCTCAAAATAATTTGAGAATTTCTAGTAATACAAAACTAAACTCATGCAGGAAAAAATCTGAATATGAAAGCTTCCTTTAAAAATGTTGCCTTACCTAATTTTCTGTAATTTCAGGAAAAATTACTTTTTTGTGAAAATTCACACATGCAGACAGGTATAAATGATCTAGACAAAGTTCAGTACTATAGATACCACTGGGTTAAAGTAATTAGTGAATATTGCTGGTTACCACTCTCTACATGAATAAAAGTTTCCATATGTCTACCCATAATTTTACCTGTGTTGAAATGTTTTTTGCAAAACACATGTCAGTTTTCATAAACCATGGTATAAGCATGAAAACATTAATTATGGATTCCTGACACAAAATAAATAATTTTACTAGAACTTATTCTATAATAGCAAACACCTAGCTTTTATTTTTCAGATTAAATGATTTAATGGAAAATACATTAAAAACATGAGACTAAAAGTATCAGGACTACTTGCAATGTTAAATGTGATGCAACAGACAGCATGAAGGAAATTGTTTTTGTCTCATTAGCCAGGTATCAAAACCTAAATCTTTTGATTTTTCATACCCTGAAAACTTCACTTGATTTTCACTCGAAATACAATAAACTTTGTAGCATTAAACAGTTAAGACACATAACAGCTTATCCTTGTTTACCTGCTTATATTTTACCGCTTGCTAATAAATAAAAAACAATAGAATTGTTTCTTATTACATTCTTTTGTTTTCCTCAGTTATCACTGATATGTTTTAACTGTGGCTAGAGTTTAGAAAAGTTATGCCTTTTCCAGCCTTTTGTCTGTATCATATTTTAAACTATAATTGGTTCCAACTCCACACAGAAGACAGTGAATTATTTCCTATGTTCTCTTACACAATTACTCTTTATGTGGGACTGGAGACATGCCTGTCCTATCTTTGTGTCTCCATCATTTAAAAGCATACTAGAAAATAGCTGGTTTTGATAATAAACACATGTATGGACAGATATGACCCTCTTGTAACATAGATTCATTAAATCTACTGCTGATTCCAGTTTAACTGGGAATTGTGCATTGTGAAAAAAAGAAAATATGTTAATTTAGTCAAAACAGCTTTTGCCAAAGAAACTCCTTGCATTTGAGAATTTACACTGGCATACCCCCATCCCCTTTGAAATAATGCCCTTTTAAACAATCTGGTTGGTGACCATACTAAGTGACTTAATTTAATATTCCAGTGTTTTAAAGCTCACAAATTATTCTCAATGTAACTAGTGTTCAATTAAAGTAGCAATGTAAAACATATAATCCACTTGATTATATTTATATTTACAGAATACAGTCTGTAAAAAATCACAGTCTACCAACAAATCCAAATAATTTTGGTTATATCCTTGCTGGAAATGGAACCAATTAAAACCAAGTGTGTTTTGCAATATCTAAGGGCCTACTTAGACACACAAATACCTCTTTTCCATTATTACATATTCCAGAACTATCAAAACATTTTGATTTACTGCTTAATAGTTATATTCGCCATATTTCTAACACTGCAGATGGACAATTTTGAACACATCTGAAATTTTGTTACCAATCACTTAGTCGAGATTGCATACATTTTTTCAATTAAATTCTGTGGTTTAAATTTTATTAAAAACATTAACCCTAGAAGCAACTCACATTTCCTCTTGAGGTCTTCACTTTTATAAAATGCCATACGAAATAAAACCCAACAATACTTGCACATACCTTATATTGTCTTTTCCACTATATGTGGGTAGCACTATCATGCGCACAGAAATATCCTGCAACAGTCTGTGGTGTGTGTGTGTGCGTGTGTGTGTGTGTGTGTCTGTGTGTGTGTGTGTGTGTGTGTGTGTGTGTGGGTGTGTTTGTGTATACATGCTGTGTGCATTTCTAATTATTTGTGCATAAACCTACATATGCCATTTATAAAATACCCTGCAAAAGGAGTCCTGTTAAAACATTTAACCAAATTAAATATCTTTTAAATGCAAGTATTAATATTCAGGTTTGCTTTGTTGGTGAATTACAGTAAAATACCTTCTACACTCTGTAACAGAAGCGCTGTCATTAAAAGAACAGTATAATATTATAGCAATAACCCACGCCTGGGTGTGGGTAATGCTAAATTTACCCACGGTTGGCGTGGTTTGGTCCCGAGGCGCCCGAGGACCAAACAAAGCCAACCATGGGTAATTTAGCATTACCACACCAGGCGTTATTGCTATTATACCATGACATTATTTAAGGAAAAGAAACTGTTACTTTTCTTAAATAATGGCATAGTATAATGCCTGTTTACTGCCCTTCCGCAGATGTCTGGCATCCGGCAGTTCTGATGTACTGCGGCGCCTGCGCGGTACATCAGAGTTGTAAAAGCAACGGAGATAGCAAGATCTCCGTTGCTTTTATGTCTCGCTATGTTAAATGAGTTTAACATAGCGAGACAGTTTTAAAATAAGCAGCGGACATCTCCGTTGCTTATTTTAAAACTGTCTCGCTATGTTAAACTCATTTAACATAGCGAGACTAAAAAGCAACGGAGATCTTGCTTTCTCCGTTTTTACTGTCTCGCTATGTTAAATGGGTTTAACATGGCGAGACAGCTTTAAAATAAACAACGGAGATCTCCATTGCTTATTTTAAAGCTGTCTCGCTATGTTAAACCCTTTTAACATAGCGAGACAGTGTTTTAAAAAACCAAGTTATACTAATGGAAAAAAGTCCGGGCGACCGGACCTTTTTCCATTAGTATAACTCGATTTACAACGGGCACGCTGGCCAATCAGCGTGCACGTTTTGAGGGGGTCATGGTATAATAGCTCTGAATAAACATCTTGGAAGTGTGAGAAAGTAAATTTAGTACAGATGAGATTAGTCTTTTATCATTTAAACTCATGAAAATTTGCTGGTGCTTTATAATTATGGCACATTTAGCGTACTGCTCACATTTGGAATTTATTACATGTGAATGGCTGGAAACCTACAAAGAAATATTTTTTTTAGCTTTAAGATCTATCTAAATGTGACTATTTTAAAATGTCACTGCACATAGAACCTATGAGAAAAAAGAAAATGTTATTAAAATCAAAGTTCCTTTTTAAACAGAACTTGTTTTTTTGCCCTTTCTGAAGAAGGCAGATTGAAGATTAGAGATTTGACTTTCACACAGAATGGAATTCAGTCTTTGTGCAAAAGTTTTTTTTCCATCTGAATCTTTAGGATTACCTGAAAATAAGTGCATAGTTTATCCTTCTCTCTCTCTCTCTCTCTCTCTCTCTCTCTCTCTCTCTCTCTCTCTTTCTCTCTGTCTCTCTCTGCCTTTGCTTCAAAAGCTTCTAAAGCATATAGATTGCATTCTGTGCTTATCACTTGCAGAAAATATTCTAGAATGGATTTTTTTCTTTTTAAACTGTTCAGCATGTATCTTGTGGCGGTTACCAGAACCTTAAAGCTCAGTCTTTGATTCTGAAATGCTGAATTACATTGAAAGGCAGAATACTGACAAATTCACATGTGCTACTGTTTAGAATTTAAACAGTCCTTGCCTAAACTCTATACTGCAAGAAAATCAAACTTTGACTTTTTTTCTCATAATAGCTGACAGCTTCCAACAATCCTTAGAACTTATATTCATCAGTCTGCTTCGACTTATCAGTTCCTATCTGCATTTGCATTAAAATATGTTTTCTCATTGTTCCTGTTATAAAGCAGACAGTATTCTACTGTTTACTCTACTAGACCATACAGCATGTCATTAATGCTCTCTAAAATTTAAAAATCATTAATTTATTAGCTTATCTCCTGGGAAAATCCCTGTGAAACTGAAACACTGACATTTAACAATGAAATAAAGATGTTTGTACCCGACTGCAGCTAATTTGCAGTACAATTTCTTGTAGCTACTCTTATTTTCAAAAATATTCCTTTAAAGATAGTCTAGGCTTAGTCTGTTGCTACTTGAAGAGATGGGATCATATTTTAGCTTCCATGTGTGACACTGATTTTCCCTTTCTTTTCAGCCTTTTTGATACAGGCAGATGAGATATCATAGGTTCATAGGTTCATAGGTTCATACTTGGCTATCTGCCCTAGGGCATTTATAAGCCTAGCCAGAATGTGTTTGGCTTTTGCCACCCATTTTAAATTAATTTTGCTATGCCCTTTTTTTGAGGTTAGTATACTGTGCCTCTGTCTAACAGTGACACAGAAGTCATACCCAGGGTAAACCTACGATCTCCCATCCACTCATCAAGATTCCTCTTGAAGAGAGTCAATGAGGGACTCTGCCTAACCTGGACTGGGATTTTATTCCAGAGTGAAGGGAGCCTCTGGGTTATGAATCTGTCCCTCCAGCATGTCCTATTTATTTCAGTGCTGAGGTTCAAGTCTCTCCAGTGTGTAGCTCGATAGGATTTGGATTTTCTGAGGTGCAGCATGTCCATTAATTCCGGGTTGGACATGGCTTTATACGTCAGGCACAGATTGCCTCTGAACAGGTGGTATGCCACTGAGTAGAGCTAGAGTTTCTTTAACCAGGCAGCATATGGCATCTGTCTGAGCCCTTTGATCCTCTTGGTGAGGTACTTTTGGGGTCTTTCCAGTTTCTGCAGGTGCCTGGTAAGGTACATCCCAAAAGGGGCATTGTACTCAATTATGGGCCTGATGAGGGATGAGTAAAGAGGCACAATGACCTCCCCTGATCTAGATGTGAATCCCTTCATGATTAGGTGGGCTATATAAAAGGTTTTTCTAACCACTTTGGTCACGTGGTTGTCAAATGAGAGATTGCTATCAACTTGGGTCCCCAGGTCCCTAATTACTTCTTCTGTACTTAATGGATTACCACCTATGTGGTAATTTGTGGGCACTTTGTTTTTGCCAAAGGGGATGACTATACACTTTTTGGCGTTTAGCTTGAGGCCATGGCTCTGGCACCAGTTGTCTGTTTCTATGAGGCCCTTTTGGAGGATGCTTGTGTCGGCTGGAGAGTCAATTATGGCATCCAGTTTGCAGTCCTTCCGTGTTGGCCTGTACCTCGGAGAAATATATATTGAACAAGAGAGGTCCCAGGACTGAGCCTTGTGGGACGCCACTTGTAACTGGTTTGGAGTCTGACATGGCTCCAGCAATTCTAACCATGTGTGTTCTGTCCTTGAGCCAGTTTGCCACCCATCTAGTGACACAGGGGTTTATATTTAAGCTGGTGAGCTTATCTATAATGCCCGAGTGGGGTAGTGTATCGAAGGCTTTTGCGAGGTCCAGGTAGGCTGTGTGGACCACCTTCCCCTCATCAATGGCCTTGGTGACTGTTTCAAAGAAATCAACCAGGTTTAAGAGGCAGGATCTGCTCTTAACAAAGCCGAACTGGGTAGGATCCAGTGTCTGTAGGTCCCCAATATCTTTATTTATGAGGTCCATGATTATCCCTTCCATAGCTTTGCAGACCAAGCTAGTCAGGCTTATGGGGTGATAGTTTCCAGGATCTGTTGAGGCACCACCTTTGTGGAGAGGGACCACAGTTGCTGTACGCCACTCTTTGGGTACATATCCTGTAGTAAGGCTGAGATTGAACAGTAGTTTTATGTTTGGGTTTAGCTCTTCTTGGAGTTCATGTAGGACGCAGCCCGGGACACTGTCTGGTCCCATTGATGCTGTGTTTTTTGCTTTGGAGAGGGCAGCTCTTACCTGAGCATCTGAGATGTCAGGGGGGCAGGACTCTGCTGGAATAGATATTTGCCCTTTTGGTGGGGAGGGGGAGGAGAAGTTTGCGCTGAACCTGTCAGCTAGGATGTTGGCAATGTCTGTGGGCTCGGTGTATTTTTTGTCATTTTGGTTTTCTAATTCTGAGCATATCTGGGAATTACCACCCAGGTTCCTAACATAACTAAAGAAAGCCTTGTGATTATCCTTAGTGTCCTGTGCAATTTTTCTCTCAAAGCTGGCCTTAGACGATTTTATGAGTGCCCGTAGATTTTTGCTAATATTGATCAGAGACGCCTTCCCTTTTTGGAATTTTGCTCTATCATTTAGTAGCTTCCTCCTTCTATTGTATAGCTTGTTTATGGCTGGGGTCCACCAGACAGGACGTCTGCCTTTGGAGGATTGTGTCTTGGTTTTATTTGGGATCGCATGATCCATGCATTCCTGAAGGTGTTCATAGAATGCGTTTATAAAGGATTCTGTGGTCTGGGCCGTATTTTCCACAGGCCCAGGGGCTTTGAAGGATTCCACCTCAGTTTTGAGGAGTGTGAAATTTGCTTTAGAGAAGTTTTTCACTGTGGTTTTCTGGGCAGGGGGTGGTGTCGGGATGTGAAAATCCAGTGAGATTAGTTTATGGTCTGATCTTACCAGTGAGGGATACACTTCTGGTCTGGAGCATAGAGTCCCCATGTTGGTGATGATCAGGTCCAGTATGTTTTCCCCTCTTGTGGGAGTGGTAACAAGTTGTTCCATTGCATTTGAGTTTATAAATTCTAGGAACCTTTGGGCTAGGGTGTTGGAGCTAGAGTAATGCTCCCAGTCTATGTTTGGGTAGTTGAAGTCGCCCAATATAATGGTGTTTGGAGAGACCTTCATATTTTCCAGTGTTCTCAGAAAGGCCGAGTGGGGTTCCTGGGTTTGGGAGGGTGGTCTGTAGCAGGCTATAAACTGGAAGGCAGTTTTACCCACTGTTAGTTGCACATGGATAGTCTCTGATGCTTCGTGCTTTGCCACCAATCTGGAGGTGTGGGTATCTTTGATGAATATCGATACTCCCCCTCCTTTTGTGGTTCGGTCCAAGTTTTGGGGCCAAAAAGCATGGTATGAGGTATAACCTGGTAGTGCTGGGGTGCTCCCGGGAGCCCTGAACCAGGTTTCTGTTACTGCACAGATATCGATGTTCTCCATGCTAAGGAGAGTTTAGAGTGCGTGCATCTTGAGGATAAGACTTCTGGTGTTGACTAGCATTACTCTTAGTTTCTTATCCCTTGTGATACCTATGGAGGTGGGTTTGTCTTTTGAGCCTTGCCTAAAAAAGGCACTATGGGGGTAGCAAGAGCCTTTGCCAATATCCGAAAGCCCAGGGGTGACAGGTGCAAGCCGTCCCTAGCGAAGCATCGTGGCTTGTCGAGCATATCATCCCAAGCTGACAGGCATTGGATCCCCTTTGAATGACACCAATAATTAAGCCAATTGTTGAAATTGATCATCTTGTCTTCATATTGTGGCATCATTCTTGGTGAGGGTAAGATGCTACTCAAGGTCAGGGTCATACCAGCCTGGGCCACATGCTCAGAGAGCTCTTCTATGTCTCTTTTCATGTAGTCCAGGGAGGTACGTCTCAGGTCATTCACACCAGCATGGACAATGACTGAGTCATATTTGTATTTGCCTTGGAGTGACCTGAGTGCTTGTGTTATGTGGCGGATCCTAGCGCCCAACAGGCAGCTCACCGTGACCTTCTCCTTGTTCAGCCTGGTGAGCGGGACGTCAGTGTACCTGATGATAGAGTCACCTATTACAAGTGTATCAGGTGTGTTGTTTAGCCTTAAGCGCTGTGACTGTTCGGCACACTGGCTTTGTGAGCTATGTGTTGCACGTGTTTTGTTTTGTTGTAGCGGTTGCTTGGGTGTCTGCTTTGGAGTTCTCTGCTGCTTAGGCAGATTTTTATTTAGAGCCTCCGAGTATGTTTTTGTGTGTTTATGTGTTTGGTCTGCTGTCGTGGTAGGTCTATGTGAGACTGGAATTGTACTGAGTGTGGTTTCCTTCTCCTCCTGACTGGTTACGCCAGTACTGAGTTGAGAGAGCTTAGCCTCCAGTTTGGCTATATGGATGCATCTCTCACATGTGTTGGAATTTATTGGGAGGAGGAGAGGGTTGTCTGTGTACATGAGGCAGTTGTAACATTGCCTCAAGATTCCCAGATTCACCAGCTGGACTGGAGAGAAGATTGACAACTGACCTTTGGACATGCTAGAATAGTATTGGGAATTCCTTTATAATTGAAAAAAAAGGGCCAATGGGGAACAAGGTACTTGTTGCAGGGTTCTTTTCTGAAAACTGGCTGAGTATACACATGTTAAGAAGTTTCTTATTACTGTCCATCATTAGTAAATTCACTAAGACATGACAGCAGTTGAAGGCAAGACATTTATTGTTCGGAACAGACTGGCGGCAAAAAGTGAAGTCTAACATAATCTAACTAATATGGCAGAACTACAGCCAAATTTCCTAACCAAAATCTGGCTATGTTATTGGGCAATCTGAGGATAAACTATATCCCTAAATTTTAGCAGGTGCCTATTCATACCTTATAAGTCCTTACACGCCCTTATTCAGTCACTTTCTTACTTCAATCAGTTTCTCTCCCTGACTCTCTATCTAAATATACCATAACCCTGTTTTTTCCCTACTTCATATTGCAATTTCCATTTGTATTAAACTAACTTGTATTTAATTTCTCAAAATTGGCTAAATTTTCTCTAAATATTAAATAATTGTTTTGTACACAGTATCTATTCTTAAGCAATGTACTCACATTATGTCTAATTTAGTAATGTAAACTGTAGATGTTTTTGTATTATATCTGCAAATAATACAATTATTTCTCTAAAATATTTTTGTAAAACTATGAAGTTTTTCTCCCTGGGCATCTACTGAAAATAAACACCTACCCAGGCACAGTTTCCTGGTAATCGAATACCAGTAAATAAATAAATGAATACAGACTTTACCTGAAAACAAAGCTGAGACTAGTTTTACATGATAATATTTTGGAAAAGTCCTTTCAATTATACTTCATATCCTTAAATGATAGTAGAAATATACAATCATCATTCAGAAACTGATGATACTAATTACATCAGTATATTCTCACACTATGTGCAGTAATTTGCCTTCATACAAACAATGCTGTATTTATTACAGAACTTTGTAACAAAGTACAAAATTTTGTAACAAAAGAAAGGCAAACTAACTGCTTCTCTTAGGCAAGCAATGTTCCATAATAATTTCATAATATTCCTTTGTTATATAACAAAGCAGTAGTTTGAGTTTTTTTTTTCAAAGTGGCAACATATAACAGCCATATTCTTGCTTCACGGGATGCAAATATATTTATGATCTGAAATACAAACATCCATTTTGACAGTTGTAATGTCTGAAATAATTTAACTACAGATAGTCAGTTCTGACATTTACATGTTTTGATATTTCAGTAAATATTCAACAACCCTAACCTAAAAATATAATAACTCCAGGCATGCTCAACCTTATGGCTGGAGAAAATGTCACACAGTTCTGTGATCTGTCCCATTTTTATGGCAACATTTCAATTAAAAATAGAAGACTATTACAAATGATCAGGTGTTCCTGCTTTTGGTAAACTTGGTGCTGTCATAATTAGGTGCCCATCCAACTAATTTCTGATTAAGAAGATGTCTATAAGCTGAATAAGTGCTAGCAGATTGTCTAAAGAAGTTCCATGGGGTGAGAATAAAATGTGCATTGTCTAAGCATGAGTGTCTGCTTTTGTAATATTCAAGGAACAGTGACTCAAGACATAGCTGTCATTAGGCTAAGTATTTCAACTCAACATTATCATTTTACAGCATCAGTAGTTTTTGACCAGAGTTATTGTTTTACTTCGTTGGTAAGATTAATATATTTCTGTATTCAGTAGTAAATCTGCTTTGCTATTAGTCTCAGATGCATTGTTTGTAGGCTAAATGAAAAAGAATCTTACAACATGACTTTGCATTCCATTAAAACTGTAATCTGTTGTCCAATAAGTATACCTGATACACCTAAAGGATTTAACCAAAACTATATTTGCATTTGTCCCCACCACAAAAAAAAATCCATATACTGTTTCAGAAATGTATTTATTTGTTTAAATTGGATTACCAGGCTAGAACACTGATCCCAAAGACCAGTGCCATGAGGACAAAGAGGATCAACAGATAGAATGAATAGGTATTTGTAAATTAACTAATTCTCTCTTGCAGATAATGGTTATTATAAAAGCCACTTCAGTGCCCACATGTGAATGAATATTACAGACAAAAATGTAATGCTACAAAAAGAACTTACAATGTCACCCTTTGCACCAGAAGCTCCTTTTGCACCGTCTTGGCCCTTCATACCCTGTAATAAAAGAATAAAAAATAAAGGTAAGAGTACAGAATTAACTACAAAGGATTTTGTTGTTTAGCCAAGGACTCAAAACGTGTTTGAAAATAATTCAGCTACTGAAGCATTAGTGTAAAGTTTTAGAACAAATTACTGCACAATACACCTTACGTTATTGATTGCAAATGGTATAATAGTCAGTAGTTATTGATAAACATTTAGGGAGAATAGTAGTTTTTGCAATGTAAGGGGCAGAGGAACTAACTGGAAGAAAACACTGGTCTCTAAACTTGCCTATCAAAGAATAACCTTTGTACTCATTAAACAGGGACCTCACAGGTGGTTATGTCAGAGAAGGGTGTGCAGGTGGGACTTCAATTGCACAGAGTGTGTGTGTTTAGTGGAGGCTGAAAGCCTTTACATGAAATACTCTGTTTCTAGCTGTAGTTCTTTTAGAGAAGTGCCCTTTAGACAATTTCGATCATGAAAATTTCTCTCTTCCTGTTTTCTACACTTTGAAAATAAACCAGGTTTTGAAGATAGAGAAGTATAAACACAAATACATCAGCAATCATATTACACATATATAATTCCACTGTATGAAAAATAGATAAATATGTATGTTTAGTTCATTGGAATTGGAGCTGTTAGATTTATGAGAACATCTGAATGAATGAATGAATGAATGAATGAATGAATGAATGAATGAATGAATGGTTGCACTGCATGTTTAAGGTAAATACTGAAAACTGGCCACATTATATAACTCTTAACTTTTCCTAATTTCCGGGGTATCACAGATTTGTAATACTTTTTCTTATCTAATGAGATAAGCAGAAACTAGCTAATGAGTGTCATTTCTGTCTCTCTCTCCCCCTCTCCCTCTAAAAAGCAAATCCACACAGTAAATTTTAATTCTTCTTTAGGTTGTAAAAAGTAAATCTGTAATGGCTTTGAAAAACGGCAGCTGTTGCTTTCATGATGAAGATTCTAAGCAATTATTATTCTTTTAAGCATTAAGACAAAGCAAGAAATTCAATGACATTACAATACATATTTTAGAAATAAGAAATAAAGAATATTTGATACCTAGGTTAATAGATAAGCACTAGGTAATTGGTCGTCAGACCATTTCAAGCCTAGCCAAAAATAAATAAATAATCAAAATTTCCCTCTAGCCTCAAGGAAGGCAAGAGAAACATATACTGGGAAAGAATTTAAGTCTGCCCATCCAATTACCTTGGTTTAATTTGAATGTGGCACAGATGCTATTCTACTACACACAGTGACATTTTGTTACAGAGGTGAGGGATCTGTTGGGATATGACTCTATTATGCCAATGTTTATTATTCACCTGCTGATAAAGATTTAGTTCTTTCCATTGAGTACTTGATGTACCATTAGTTCTGAGAAGGAATAGAGATCAAATAGGGTTGATCTTTCATAGAACAAAAACAAACAAAAGGTTTAACATAGATCTCCACAGAGGAGTTTGTAAGAGACTAAATACAGAGAAAAAGCTGCAGTCTCTCCTAACAACTAAGATTTTTAAGGCCAATGATCTTTTTAGTTCTGAATCTTTCAGGTCTCTTAAGTTGTGTGATACGTTTAAATAAATACATGCCAAAAGGTGTGTTATATTCACTAGGGGGTCTTATATGATATGAGTGAAGGGGAATTAAGACTTCTTTGGATCTAGTGGAGATGCCTTTGGAAATCAGATGGGCCAGATAAAAAAGACTTTCCAAACTACTGTGGAGACATGATGAAATATCCAGATCCCTTAGAACAGTATCCGATTGGAGGAATGCATCTCCTATACTGTAAGTACTGTTTCGTTTACCAAAATGAACTATGCTACATTTTTAGGCATTTAAATTGAGACAATTGTTAATGTGGTCTAAGCCATGTTAGAATAATTGTGTCAGTTGAAGATCGAATAATAGCATACAATTTACAGTTAGCAGCAAACTTAATTAACCATAGGCGAGAAGTGTTGGCCTGAAGGTCTGAGAAATATATGCCTAATAGGACAGGATCCAAAACTGAGGCCTGTGGTACACCTCTAGTAACTGTTTTGCTTTCAGAAGTAGCACCTGCTACTCTAACAACATACAGGTTCTGTCAGGTAGCTATCAATTGCACAATATACAGATTTATATTTAGATTTACAAGTCTATCAGTAATGCTTGCATGGGAAATAGTGTAAAAGGCCTTGGCCAGGTCTAGATATGCTGTATGCACTGCAAAACCACTATCCAGTGCTTCAGTACTTTTTCAAAAAAAATTAATGAGTTTAAAGAGACAGGACTTTCCTTTGAATAAGCCACATTTACAAAGGCCCAGTTTTGAGAGATTTTCAATGTTCACATTAAATAAGTCCGAGATAATGTGCTCCCTAGCTTTACATATGAGACTAGTGAGACTAATGCATCTATTATTACCAGGGCCCGTGCTTGAGCTACCTTTGTGTAATAGCATTAGAATAGCTGTTTTCCAGGCTTCAGGAATGGAGCCAGTGGGCAGGCTTATAGTAAAGCATTTAAATTGGGTTTCAGAAAGACCATATTTATCATGGATAATCAGGCAACCTGGTATTTTGTCAGGGCCAATAGTTGAAGTTCTTAGTTTTTGAAAGGGCTGAAAAAACTTGTTAAATAGTAATTAAAGAAGATTGCTGGGATTGTGGAACCTGTGGGATAGCTATAACTGTGGGTGGAGTAAAATTTGCACTAAATTTGTTAGCCAAGACATTAGCTATTTCCTTTAGTTCAGAGAGTGTATTATCATTGTGATCTAGCTCCAAACAATTTTGGGCATTAGTTTTAACTACCTGACATAGTTAAAGAAAGATTTGCAATGATTTTTGATTTTAGTGGTTATTTTAAGTTCATGCTCAGCTTTGAGCTTCCTAATGGTTTCCTTAAGCTCTTTGTTAGTTTGATTAAGTGAGCTCATAAGTTAAGTAAAATGCAAGCCCCCCTGCAACCCCCATCCCCCTACTTATATATTCTAATTCTGAGATCGCACTACAGTGGAGATCTGGATGAATCTGGATGAATGCATTAAGCAATTTCTTTCTCTTATTATATAATTTATTAATGTGGTTATTCCGCCACAGGAGTTTGTTTTTAAACTTCTTATTATACATGTTATAGATAGGGTCTGCCTTATCAATATGACTATTTCTGTTACTGAGTAATGCACAGATATATACATGTGTGACATAAAAGAAATTGCAGTAGGTGAGACTGGGTAGAGAGGACATTGAAGTATAGGTGAAAGGAGGAGAGTAACTGACAGCCAGCAATGAGGGTCATGTCACAAGCTAACTAGTACAGCAATAGGGTATTCCATATGGCTAAGATCGGGGGCCCTCCTTGATGTGTTAACAAATCGGTGTAATCCCAAATGTTGTAACGTTCACATGTAAGGACAGCTCAAGGACCAAGGTTCAGAAGGCTTATTCTTGAAGTGCAGACATACCAATAAAAGTCTATCTGACTTTGTGGGTTAGAAGGGATAAAATATTGATTGTGACCTATATGAGCCAAGTCTAAGTAGCAGTGCAGGTGATGAGAGTTTGCAGCTAATGACAGCTTTCCAGTCCTAAAGGGAGGGAGAAGAAGTTCTGGAGCTGTCATTCAGCACCATCATACCTCTCTACTATACCGAATTCCTCAGAAAATACCATTTTGGGGCTCACAATAATAGGGTGCCACAAATTCCCGAGTGGCCCCCTTTAAACTCCAATTTCATTTTCATTTTTTTTTTTTTTTGTATTTATTTGTGGTTCACATGTGCTGGCTGATGTTATCATGCAGCACCAGTGTGCCCTGTGGTATCACCAAGGTACAGTGACAGATCTGGTGACGTCAGAGTTGTAATGGTCCTTTGATCGATCTGGTTGATTAGACCTAAAGGACTAGGAGAAAATGTGCTTCTACATGGCATTCTTTATATGTTTTCAAGAATTTTCTCTGTGTAACTTTAATTGCCTCACACCTTCCAACTCTGTGAACAGTCAGTGGGCACACTCAATCTATTTCTAGGTACCTTTGTTCTTGTGGCCAGTGTCATGTATGTAAAGGGTACATTTACCTGGTTAAGTAATGTTAAATAAAGTATAAAAGTCAGTGGAACAGCAGCATATGAATAAGACTGAGAACTCAACCTGGACTCCAGGAGCAAGACTGAAGACTGAACTCTGTTATTTTTTCGGTGTGAGACCCTGCTGAAGTAATTAGCTAAGCAATTATTCGGTGCCAGTATTATTGAACTGCACTTGTGGATCTGAACCTTGCTAGTTGTTACACCCACACCCGACTGAAGCTACTTTCAACCCTGTAACCTGGCGTACTCAAATGAGAACATTTTTTTCTGAGCACCTCTCAGAGACACAAAGGTTCATGACGTTAAAGTTAAATACGTATCCAAAGTACCTTTGACTGTAAGGATTAACAGCAGAATGTTTGTGTTCCTGTACCTGTATTAATTGTATAAGGATACAAATAGATAATGTTAATAAGTGGGGCTTAGAGAGGAATGATATGAGGTTGTATGCAGAACAAATATCAGGCTAGACTGCAACTCATGTTTCCTCTTTTGATATGGGTTACCGCTCTTTTTCTTTATTCATTATTGTATGTAAAGTTATTTAAAAGATGTACTTTGCTTGCTTAATGGTGTGCTTAGTTGTCTGAAAAAAACATTTAAGTGTATAACTCTCAGCCATTCAGCTCTGTAATTAGGGATGAATGGAACTATCACAGTAGTGGTTGAATCAGGCATATTTTAAACATTGCTGTTCTTTGATTAAAAATTAGTATGACAACACATTTTACAATACTGTGCATTTTTAAACTCTGGAACTCTTAATGTCAGTCTCCGTTTAGTGACTGCAATCCTCACTGATTTGCAGAAAAGCATCACTAGTTTTATGGGATTTAAAGCAAGATCTGGGCAAAAATCTGGGAGATTATGCAATGACAGTGACACGCAAGGTGCACAAAACAGAGTTTGGGCCTGGGGAGGGATGCAGATTTTTATATGAGGCAAAGGGAGACAAGTGGTGTGATCAGTGCAATACATATCGTTCTAACTACACCTGTTCTATAAGAGGAGTTTGGAAGCCTGTATCCTCTTTCAAGATTTAATGGGTGGCTTTGGGGAATTGAGCAGTTGTGTTTACTCCAGCTTCTGGCTCTCTCATACAGATCTCTGATCAAGCCTGGGTCCTGTAGATGATCACAAAGGAAATGCATGCATCATTTGACTATAGATATCCACTATCTAGAATTTTGCACAATGTCCAGGTTAAAAATTAAGGTTTACTATTGTTTATAGGAATGGAAAAAAAATTCCGTTCAAATAAATGAATGGTAATACCAAAAGTGAAAAAAAACCTACCGTTCACAATGTCGAACCAAATGCTCAACGCATTTGACTCGCCATTGTTGTCGAAACCACCACGTGATAGCCATATAGGAGTTGATATAAACCAAACTCCTATACAGCTATCATGTTTTTGCAGAGGTGCAAGCCCCCCTGCACCCCCCTACTTATATATTTTATCTCCGAGATCGCACTACAGTGGAGATCTGGATGAATTTCCACTCCCCACGGTACTGCGATCTCCATGCAGATAGTCGATTTACACTTATGCGAATGCAGTTGTGCATTCGCATAAGTGTAGTCGACTATCTGGTGCAAAACCTTTTGTGCATTCGACATTCTGTTTTTCGGCACATTTCAGCCGATAGAATGTTGTTCGTACAAACAATAGTAAACGAAAAATTAATAATAATAATTTTGATCTGACAGCACATGAAATTTGTGATTTTCTAGCAAAGCATTAAGGATTGAAGTAACTAAATAAAGACAAATCCAAGTTTCAGACTTCATATCCTTCAGAAAAACGTATGGTAACTCAAAACCTTTTTTAATTTGGTAATAGGAATATTTAAAAGCATTCCCTAATTTGAGGCCTTTGTGGCCTTTGACCGCGTTATTTTTGTCTTTGTCCTTGATTCTAAGAGAGAGGGAGGTTTGAGTCCATCCCTATAGCAGCCATTACCAGACAGACTCATTAGTCTTTACTTTCACTGGCATTGCAGGCTGTTTTTTTTTTTTTTTTTTGTTAGTTTGAAGGGAATTAATCACTTGAAGCAGCAAAAGAAGTACTGAGCAGTAGACCACCGTTATCAAGTGCGAGTAACATTGAGTGATTGTCTCCTCCAAGTGCACTCACCTTTTGCAGGATGAGAAGAGCACTGTAAATATAAAAAAAAATAAATTATTTTAATATGATTTATGTGATGGTGTGGCAGTCTCACTAGCTGTCATTGTGTGAAGGACCAGGAGCATTCATATCTTTCATGATTGGCGATTGCTGATCATAGCAATAGCAGGTGAAAAAAATGTTAACTCAGTCAGCACTCAGCAGCAAGCTGTAAAGTTTTTTTGTTATGCGAAAGTGATCAGTCATCATATTGCAATGGTGCATTGGGTAGATGCAGCAGAGAATCACTTCAGGGACAGGAGGAGAAAGCTCTTTGGTTTAACTTCAGTTGTTGTACCTTTGTTTTTTGTAGTTAAGCTGCTTAAGCACACATAATCTGCTTTAACACACAATCGCAGTTATCACACAAGTCTCTGTAGTTTGTGAAAAGGGTACAGCTATTTAAAGAAATAATAAGATAACAACGTTTTTATTTATTTATTTAAGTTTGATGACTGTGGAAGTCCACTGGGCCAAGAAGAGCCCGTTTTCAGTGGAGGCCCGGGGAGAAAAGTTCCACAATAATTGCAAGTTATAATTCACATGTTACAAAAGGACATAGTTCATACAGCTAATTAAACATTTACAGATAAGCTCCATGATATTTGCAACTGGCTTGTCACAATGTTACAAAAATGAAAAGACATAATTCAGTACAGGAATTTCAACATTTACATAAAGTGAATATTTTTGTTATAAACTCAATTGTAGGTTTAACATTTCAAAATATATAGCTATTAGCCATTAGTAGGTTAGGAAAATATTATGCATGGAGAGGGTTAATAGTATAAAAAAAAAAAAAAAACAACGAAAGAAAAAACTCACTGTTTGTTCTTGTTGTTGCTGAAGGGTTAATAGTATATTTGAGACTGGAGAGTTTAGTACAATAGATATTAGGGAGAAAATTTGTTTTTGGTAGGGGAGGTATTGTTTGGGTGGGATGGGATGAACTAATAGTAAAGGTAGTTGGATGAGTCATGGATGGGGGGTTAAGTTGGAGCATGGCAAGGGCTTTCCCATTTGGAAGAAAGATGAGAAACTAGCTGAGATTTGAAATTTGTATGATTAGGTAGGTTGTGTAGGTGTGCGGCGAGAGAGTTCCACTGTTTAGCTAAGGAGTGGGACAGCAGTAGATGGCCAGGAGGTTGTGCAGGTTTGTGGACCTGAAGGAGATTTTGTTTTTTGGATCTGAATGAGCGATTGGGAATGTAAGGTTTTAAGGAAGTAGCGAGAGCTGGGCAGTTGGCAAATTAAAAGATGATTGCATAACCAGGAACCAAACATAAAACCAGATAAAAATGAAACAGTCCAAGTGTACACAGCAGGTCCACACCAAAATAAAGTTCTTCCTTTTATTCACCAGTAGATTAAGCGCTTTTGTCAGCTTATAGCTAAAGACTTCATCAGAATCTACTCAAACATACAGAAAGGTAACTTAAATTGTTACAAAACATACCACCTGACCAATTAATCAATTGTTACTTAAAAAGACATACTTTAAAAAATTAAACACAATGCAATCCTTCAATGAACCCTCCTCCCTTTTTTTTAATTCACAGTTAAATCTAAACCAAATAAGACCTAAGCTTTAAAACACAACTTATACTACAATAATCATTTAACCCTGGGCAAATGTGTGCCTGTTACTTAATTTGCCACAGTAATTCTTTTAACTCCAGGATATCTTTCCACGGCCCTCCCTGAGGGTTTGGGCATATCTGCTCTATTGCAAAAAATGAAAATTTGTGATCAAAAAACGGTTCTATATGTTTTGCAAGAGCATTAGTTTTTTTGTGTTGTCTAATGTCCAAGGAGTGTTCATACATGCGATCCCTAAAGCGTCTTTGTGTTTTCCCCACATAAAATTTGGGGTACACACTACATTTAACCACATAAACAATGTTGCAATTACTATGTAAATTAGGTCTAATCATCTGGTGGTTAACCATTAAACTATCACCTTGCAAAATATGTGGGCATTGTGAGCAAGAGCCACATTTATAAGTGCCATGTTTCCTAAAGCTCACTGGAAGGGAAATGTTATTGCCAGTCTCAAGAAAATTCTTAAAAGACTTACCCTTTCTAAATACAAACTTGGTTCTGTCCCAACATGTTCCAGAATCCCATCAAAACATTTAAAAATGTTGCAATTATTTTTCAAAATGTTTGAAATGTCCAAATAGTCATTAGAAAAGGTGGTAACAAAAGCCTTATGGACTTTGGACTTATGTTCAGTCCCTTCATTGCTCCCCAGGCCAAAACTGTCACTATTTTCTCTTAAAATGGGTCTATAAAACATATTCTCCCTCTTAGTGTGTACCTCAGAAAAAATCTGTTGTACCATTAGGCTGGGGTAACCACGTGCCATAAGCATGCTAACTAATTTTTCACTTTCTTGTTAAGAAACATTATCCTCGGAGACCATTCGGACCAATCTAACAAACTACCCCTTTACCAATCCCTTCTTTTGATGGTATGGGTGGCAACTGGTGAAGTGAAGCAAACTGTTAGAGTAGGTTGGTTTCCTGAAAATGTTGCTGGTGCATCTTTTATTAACATAGTCCTTTTTTAACTCAACATCTAAATAGTGAATGGTGTGAGAGTGCCAGTTGTAAGTGAATTTAAAGAAAGCTGTTGTTTGATTATGGTACTCTATAAAGTTACTGATCTCAGAGACATGCCCATCCCATGCAATGAAAATGTCATCCAAAAAATGGCAATACATTTTCCAATATTGCTTTTAACCTGAATCATTAAGATATCTTCTTTCCCACTCCAACATAACAATATTCAAAAAATGGGGGCACAAGAGGCCCCCATTGCCACCACACATTTCTGCTGATAGCATTGACCTTCAAAAACACAAAATTAGAATTCAAAACAGTTTCCATAAGTGTAGTTAATACGTAAATGTCATTGTTTGAAAACATCCCACAAGCAACAATAAAGTCATGGAACCATAACATCCCAATATCATGGGGAATGACATTAAAAAGATTTACCACGTCAATAGATATACATCTTACATCTTCCAAAAATGTCAGTTTTCCAACTTTTCTTAGGAAATCCCAAGAATCTTTACACAATACTGAGTGCATTTTCAAACATTTTTTTGATTTTAATATCAATAAATCTAGCAAGGGGGTGAATCTTAGCTTTAGAAGCATTAACAATTGGCCTTAGTGGGGGATCCACAATATCCTTGTGGATCTTGGGAAGTCCAAAAATAGAAGGTACAACAGGATAATCACACTTAAGAAAATTCTATTCATCTGGAGTAATTGCATCTTGGTCAAACATATCTTTAAGCAAATAATCTATCTGGACATATGATAAATTAACTAAATTAATAGATGCTTCATCATACATAGTATCTTCTAACAACATACCATTCATACGGTTAACATAGTCAGTTTTTGTCATCACCACAATCCCCCGCCCTTGCTGGGCTTCATAACCCTGATGTTCGTGTCTGAACAAAGTTCCTTAAGTAAGCCCCTTTCACTTTTTGTTAAATTAAGTTAACTTCTAAGTTCTGTAGGGAAAGCGTCAACCATTTTTCTAAAGTCTTATTTGCAAATCTTTTCAAAAATAACAAGGGGCATTTGCAGGGGGGATTACAGGTGCTCTTCCTGCCCAGCTCACATGTATTATACACTCCATTCGTGTCATGAAAAAACAATGCCAAATTTAACTTTCTCACAAACATTTTAAAATCCACAATTAAATGTTCTAAGCTAGTTTTTACCGTGGGTACAAAATTAAGTCCTTTGCTCAGCATATCACAGTGTTCAACTCGGAATGATTTTTCTGTGTAATTATACAGTTTATAGTCACATTTTTCATTTAAAATAATGTTACAACCATTATCAGCTGTCACAGAGTCATCTAGGGTAAGGTGGAAACAGAGTTCTTCTCTTAGTTCTATCGCCTCTGCCCTCGAGGATAATAGTTGTCCGTTCACCTCCATTCCTGCCTCAGTCCATTCTAGTTCGCATTGCGACTGCGAATCCTCTCCGAGCATCTCACAGGGCCTTGGCCTAAAGGGATATCCTGGTTCCCTTGTTCATGCATGCCATTATTGTAGTTATCAGCCCCACCTCTCTGTTCATCATAATTGAAGCTCCTCTCTCGACTGGTATTCGCCAGTAAGGGATAGACATTCCCGTGACTGTACTCTAGCCTATCCCTTTCAACCTTTTTATTCTTCTGAGTTTTAACTTAGTTCGAAATCCGATCTGCTTTAACAAAATCTGGTTAAATTTGTCCCCACAATGTGAAAATAAAACATCCTTCTTGATCCGTTTCTCCAGATCAAGAATATCTTTCATTAAAACATCCATATCCTTGATGTTGTGCCTGATCATAGTTTGCATTAATTCAAAGCCCTGCTTGTCGAACAGTCCAAGAAGTTCACTATACATGGGGGAGTCCAGGGTTAAACCATTAGGAAATTTCCAAGTTCTCAACCCCTCACAGACTAATTTTAATTTTATGCAGTCATTGAAATATTAATTTTCAATGAAGGTCTTCCTGTAGCGAATGACCTTCATTTCAAATTATTCTAACATTTGTTCAAAGGTAATGTTATTGTTCCCTTGATAACAAACATTATACTTAGGCACATTCATAAGCCATTCAGAAATATTTAAACTGGGTGTATTCACAGCAGCTGAAGAGGTATTACCTTGTCCATTCCCTTCAATATTTTGTCCTTGAAAAAATCGCTGCAACACAGGTGGTGTGCCAGAATTTATAATGTTGGGTCCATGATCCATACCCTCCAGCTGTGAAATCCTGGCATTTAACTGCCCCACTTGCTGGGTCAGTTGTTGAATAAGTTGAGTCAGTAGTCCCACTTCCATGGGAGCCCCTCCATAATGGGATAATGGTGAAGGCCCACTGTTTCCACTAGAACCAGGTGAGGAAACAGACTGCATAAAAAGGAACCAAACACAAAACTAGATAAAAATGAAACAGTCCAAGTGTGCACAGCAGGTCCACACCAAAATAAAGTTCTTCCTTTTATTCAACTGTCGTCCGTGCGGTTGCGTGGGTTTTCTTCGGGTGTTCCTGTTTCCTCCCACATACCAAAGACTGCTGTAGGTGGATTGGACACTCTAAATTGGCCCTATATGTGAGTGTGTGCATGTGTGTAACTTCTGTGGAAGGTTGGGCGCCGAGCTGGCAGCTTGACACCATAAAACTCCACTCCCGATCATGGGCGGACAGGTGATCTACTGTGGTGACCCCTAACCAGGAAATGCCGAATGTGGAAGAAGAGGATTAAGTGCTTTCATCAGCTTATAGCTAAAGACTCCATCAGAATCTTTTAAAGCTTTAAATATGAGCTTGTGGACAATGGTGAGTTGTAGGTAACTGAAGTAGTTGGGTAGTTCAAGCCAGTTGAGGGTGAGGAGGGAGTGCAGTGGTGAAATGAGTTTTTTGAATTTGTTGCAAATTTGGAGATCTTGTGGTAGCAGCATTCAAGTTTGGACAGAAGGCCAAGATGGAGATTGGTGAAAAGAGGGGCACCATACATAAGGGAGGGGAGTAGGAAGGTGGATGCAAGAGTTTGATGGGTAGAGGGGCTTAGGAAGTGGTTGTGCCTTTAGAGGAGACCTAACTTTTGGTGGATTTTCTTGATTGCAGAGCAGATGTGGGTGTCACATTTTAGTTATTCATCAATAATGATGCCAAGAAGCTTGGTGTTGGGAACCATTTTCTTGGAGAGTGTTGTGTTGGCTCTGTATGATGAATGTTGATTTGTCTATGGAGTTTTTGGTAGGGAAAAAACACTTAGTTTTGTATTATTTGCATTTAGTGCCAGATGGTTAGACTGCATCCAGGTTTCTGTTTTGGAGAAGGCTAGCTGTTTTTTTGCTAGGAGCTCGGAGGGGGAGAAGGCTGAGCAGATGATTGTTGAGTCATCTGCATATTGGATGATAGATGAGTCTGGGATAGATTAGTGAAAGTTGTTAATGAATAGGTTGAAGATCAGAGGGCCAAGAACAGCACCTTGTGGGACACATGTGGATGTGGGAAGGAAGGGGGAGGTTGAAGTTTTCCATTGGACAGTTTGCTGACGGTTGGACAAGTAGTTGGAAAACCAGGTGATGGTGATGGGAGAGAGGTGTTGGGTGGAAAGTTGGGATATAAGTAGGGTGTGTGAGATGGTGCCAAAAGCCTTTGACAGATCTAGAAATAGTGTGGATATGAACTTGCCTGAGTCGCATTCGAGGTTCATGGTTTCAAGAAAGGAAAGAAGGGCAGTCATGGTGCTGTGGCCAGTTTCTGATAGTTCTAATAAGTAAGACAGGAGGCATTACACTTAATAATCATGCCACAGCTCTTGTTCAGGTAACATACTTATGCAAAATCAGTTCTATTAACCTTTTTTTTAAAGAGTCAAAGTATTAGTTTTAAAAAACTGTTTATTGAGTTTGTGTCTTTATCTTCACTTTATTTTTGGCTTTGCACAAAAATTTTGAGCATAGAAAATGTAATGCTTACATAATGTTAGTTGGATCAATATGCATTATTGCATTAAGATCTGTGCATACCTCTCATGTATCTGATTACTAGGGCAGTTCCTAATTCTGAGTTATAAAAACTGCATGATGTTGCTCGTTGTTGCCCCATTGAAAGGGTGTCACACATAGTGTTAAGATTTTTTTAAGTAATATCCATGGGAAATAATACTGAATCATACTGATTCATCAAAATATGGTTTTGTTAATATAAAGTGACATATTTTAACTATACTGTGAGCTTTCTAGCTAAAATAATTAGTAAAATGCTTATAATTGTTCTACATTTTGCTCTTAGCATGTGTTTTCAGGGTCTGGTTGTTAGCCTCATATAAAAAAATGCCATTGTTCTGGTTTCATTTTGTGTTACTTTGCCTGTTTTTTCAGTTTGTCTTTGAATAGCTGTATCCCACAATTCCATCCAAGTGGGCGGGGCTACAACATTATATATGCAAATTTTAATCATTGCCCAGATTTTTTGCCAGTTGTACCTACTTTTCATGAACCTTTGTCCAGACTTTTGATGTTTTCTGGTTGAGAGGTATGACAACCATGCATGGCAAAGGAAATAGTAGACTAGGAACATTAGTTTGGCACTGCTGAGCCAATAATGGTAACCTTCAATACTTAGTGAGTGGGAATACACATGCATGTGGAAAAGATATAATAGCATCTGCACTGATGTAGGTTTGCATGTCAGCTGCATGAAGTGAAGATAGGGCTTAACTGATGCCTGCATTTGACATGATATATGGTGCTAAAGTCATGCCATGTAGTTTCCCAGCCTGGGGGCAATTACAGTCCATTCTTAAACTCAAACAGCATGAGTCTTGGGGGGGGGGTGAAGCCTGACCTTCAGGCAATTGGGAATATGTCAATTTACATCCAGCATTAGGAAGAAGATGGGATCCAGGCAGAGGTGCAACCTCCTTTATGACTGCTCCATTCAAATAGCTCTCACTAAGTCCATGTAGGACCACCTGAATTCAAAATGAGTGGTCTCAAGACCTATGGGAGGACAGCTTGATGGTCTGTTGGCACTGAGTGGGGGAAGAGCATGTAGAAAAAAATATATCATTGGAAGTACAATTCATGAGGTTACTAATGAGACAATAAAATAAAATGTGACCTTATGACCAAGTGGTCACAGCAAACATCTGCAGTGGAGACATTACTGAAGCAACACTAAATATGGCCACTCTTCTAGTGCTTTTATTTCCCAGGGTGAGTGGTGAGGTACATTTTGGCAAAAGATAATGCAGATCCCATGAAGTAAGTGGGATTTTCAAATCAGATTAGATAGAAATGCAGAACCCCTTACATACATTATTGACTGTGTAAGTAGGCTGCTCCAGAAAATCATTTTCAGACTTACTGTATTCATAAGGCAGTACCTACCCAACAATCTAGTCTGGTCTACAAATAGGCATTTACAAGTTTAAATGTATAGTTGCATTTCTTTATTTGTGCAGGTCAAAGTGCGAGATAGTTCATTTGCAGTAGGACACTAGTGTGACATGTGAAAGGTACAATTAAATATCAGTGATACACTATGAAGAAATTGACGGTTTAAAGACATCAGCATATAGGTTTATAGAAGCAAGTGCTATAAGAGATTAAAAAAAGGAATATAATGCATAATTGACAAGTATACCCCATGTATCAAACAACTGCACTAAAGCACTTTAGAAACAGCATAGTGTAGCTACTTGCTACAGGCCAAAATACTAGAAATTCTATGCATTGTTATGTAATTGAGAAAGCTCATTTTGAATTGCCCTAAATGTGTGTTGTTTTGGATACCTTGAAGTATTAAGCTCCATGTAGCAGCTGCATGTTTTATAAGGACTTTTCACCTATTGGCTTGTTGAAATGGAGTCCTGACAGATGACATTTTCTATAGCGAAGGATAAGGGAAAGTATGTGTTGTAGTCAATGCATTAGAAGTGGACAGTATGAACAATCAATTCATTTAAATGTCAGTCGAGTAGAAAAATGGTCCTAGCAGATACTGTTTGCCATTTGGATATTTCAAGAGAGATACAGTGACCTACCCAGACAGTAGTGTAGGATGGGGTGAGTGGGACAACTGCCCTGAGTGCAAAGTGTTGGTAGGAATGTGATCAGCCAATCTCAATCTCTGCAATAGTGGCTTTTAAAAATTTGCATTCAAATGCAGTATTGCATTTATGGTGAAACCTGAGCACTGTAGTTCTCTGTGTGTGGACTAAACTGTAGCAACTGGACCACACACTAAATGAAGGATATGTTGAAACAACAGCCACAGATAAAAAACAAATAATTTAACTTTCCAACCCTCTAGTACCTTGGCAAGAAGCCTTCAAGGAGTAAACACAGTACAAAAACAAGCAATATATATTGTAAAACTAATTAAGCAATCTATCCAAATCATTTATTCTTTTAGTTAATTAAATATTTCCAATTGCACACAGTAGTCAATCCAGTTGGCATTAATGTATTATATTTTAAAATATATATAGATTCCTCATTTAGCAGTTTATCCTTAAGGGGGGTCATTTTACCCATACTGATAATAATTTGTTCCAAAATACTCCCCTTTAAACAGTTTGGATCACATTATAAAATGCATAGCCAGAGGACTTTCAACACATCCATTTCTAATATGCCTAACATGTTTTTGCAATCTAACTTTAAAGGTCCTCTGGCTTTCTCGTATGTAAAACAACTCACATGGACATTTTAAAAGATGAATTACTCTTTCCGTATTACAGAAAAATCCCCCCAAAGGGGTAAAACCCATCCCATTAATTTTAGAAAACCTATTAACTACTAAACTGCATACAGAACATTTATTGCACTGAAAGTTATCCCTTCTCATAGAAGGTAATGTACAAATATTATTATTTGGTATAACAAATTTACTATGCACTACCATATCAGCTATGCTATGACCTTTTTTAAAGGAGATATATGACACTGTGCTAATAATTTTAGATAATTTCGTATTCCTTAAAAGCATAGGTCAGTAATACTTCAAAAGTTGAGGCATTTGCTCATTCATAATAACAAAACCTGTCACAACATACATCTGCCTTTTATCACTGTTGTTTGTATCCATATTTAGAAGCCCTTTGGGAGTATGACCAAACTGTGGAAATACTTTCTTATTACAGTTATCTGACTTTGTAACATATTTCTTAGAAATCCCCCCCATATAGTTGTTATGTTCTGCTATAACATTTTGAAGACCTTCTATGACTTTTCCTTTATTATAGCCCCTATTAATAAACATATTGAAAGTATATTGCACTTCCCTATCAACATCTACATCAAAGTTACATACTTTACTAAGACATAGAAATTCCCCACATAATAACGCTGACATCAAGTGGGGATAACAACTATCTCCATGCAAAAAAAATTCCCTCCCCCATTTTTCTGTGTACTGATGTAATAATTCTACCATCTTCAAGTCCTTTTAAATTTAAATCTAAAAAAACTCACTTCCTTTCCCAATTGAAGACCATCAAATTTAAATTGAAATCTATTAAATTGTAAAGACTGAACAAAATCATAAGCCTCATGAATACCACCCTCACAAATAAAAATTAAATCATCTATAAAGCTATAATAACCAAATACATATTTCTTTAAAAAAATCTTTTTGATATATACATTCCCTTTCAAACAAAGCCATTGTTAAATTGGCATACATGGGAGCAAAAGGTGCCCCCATGGCCATCCCCTTTAATCAATGAAATATTTCATTGTTAAAAATAAAGTTATTTTCAGACTAAATTTTCACAAGATTTATAATATAACTAGGAAGTGGGCTACCCTCAAGAAAGTATTGTAGGAATTCTAAATCATGACAGTGTTTAATGTTTATTTACAAAATGTAGGCATCCACCGTCATTCAGTACATACTCTTATTCCATTTTAGACCTGAAATTTTATCCAAAAGGTCATGGGTATCTTTAATATAGGAGGGAATTTTTTGAACATGGGGAAATAAATATTTATGTAAAAACATGCCAATATTATGCAAAAAAAAAAAAAACAAACTTGCAGGCAGATACAATAGGGTGTTCAACTAGATTATCCAAACCTGTATGTATTTTTGGTAGGTAATAAAATAAAGCTAGATTACATCCTTGAACAGAAAACTTACTTTCAATATCATGCTTAACAAAATAACTGGGTGTATATTAGTTGAGCAAAAGTCCGTTTACGTGAACGAAACAGACTTATAGTGAAAGTACAAAACCGCGATTTTGAAAATGTCAAATTACCATGGTTTGCCCCTCTGTGGAATAGCTGTATAAGGTAAGTGTTGGATAGTTATGGACTTTAGGGTTAGGGTGTGGGTTAATGTAAATGCATAGATAGGTTATGCATGTTAGATTTAGTGTAGGGTTAGAAGCAGGGTTTTGTTAAATGTATGTATGTGGATTTTTTATTTTGTATGTGTATATTTTTGTAGGGGAAGTGTGCGGTAATTACGGACCTTAGGGTTACAGAGGGGTTAAGGATAGTGCATAGATAGTTGTGTAAGTGGGGTTTAGTGTAGGGTTAGAAGTAGGGTGTTTGTGCTTTACTTTAGGGTTAGAAGTAGGGTTTGGTTAGTGTATGCATGTGCTTTATTTATTTTTTTGGGGTAGGTAGTATGTAGCAGGTGGTTGGGTTGGCGAGTATGACAGTTCGACATTTAAAATTTTGCGGTTTCGTGCATTCAGTCTATCCACGGTTCGCGCAATAGGTGTCGGGGTTTTAGTATTCGTTTAATAGTATTTTCGCTCTCATAATATAGACCCAAAATAACCTAATCTAAAACCTTTATTTAATAACAGCTGATATTGTTCAAGTGCTTCCATATATTTATCAATATTACATCTCCCATAGACATGAACATCATTTAAAAGGTCATCGTTTGCACATTGCTTATAGTTCATAACAACAATTTTATTACCCTTATCAAGGCTTTATAACTAATTCCCCATCATTGTTAACATCCTTTAAGACTTTCCATTGGTCTTTTGTTGAATTATATTTAATAGTATATTTAGGTACCATAAATGTTTTAAAATAATTGTTCAACAGAATAGTTAAAAGCTGCTGAGAATTGCTGGATACACTCATTAATAAAAAGGGGTATAAATGTGCTATTATACTTTACCCCAATGCATCTAGAAAACAATAAGCATTAGGTGGCATGTTCAATATGCAAGCAGTTTGCTACAGTTTAAAAGTAAAACGTTTTTTTTTTTTTTTTTTTTCACTAAAACCCGAGTGCTGTAGTTCTCCATCCAGGCATGGTATAAACTGTAGTGACTGTAGCCTAAGCTTTTTGAGTACTACTTTTGTGATGTTTTTAATGTGTGGAACCAATGTGAGCTGTGGGTCAGAAGTTTTATCTAAGTGTATTTGTTTAGAGATGTTAGGCAGTGAGTTGCCTTGGGGGTCGATAATGTTTAGTGTAGGATTGGAATTAAGTTTTTGTGTATCTCAAACATAGTAGTTGAGATTTTACAGTTTAATAGATGTGGCATGTCTGAAAACCAGTTCTCCTATTAAGCTGAAGTTTAGTTTTCTTGTATTTTCTCATGTGACTTATCCGAGTATATGTCATCTGCATACACCATACAGTTAACCGTTAGTATATCTAAAGGCAAGTTCTTAATGAATACGATAAAGAGTACTGCGCCCAAGACTGAGCAGAGAGGTACTCCTGCTGAAACAAGTTCCATTGTTGGATACTTTAGGACTATGTACAATTAAAAAAGTTTGATTAGTTTGGGAAATGTAGTGCACTATTACCTATACCAAAGTAGGGTAGTGTTTTAATTAGAAGGGTATAATAGACAGATTTAAAAGCTCACTTTATATCAATGAGGAGCATGAGATATCTGACTTTTTTGTAGCATCAAAGATAAAGTTATTTAGAGTGAATAGCATTGTTTGTATATTATATTTACTGCAAAATCCATTCTGTCTCTTAGTTAAAAAGTCATATTTGAGATATGTTCCATTATTTGCACATAGAGAAGTTTTTCCATTATCTTAGAGGAGGAAAAAGAATTGAGCTGAGCCTAAAGTCAGAAGGGGCTTGGGGTTTTTAACTTTTGGAATTGAAACTTTGGTAATGTGTTTCTAGGAGTACGGAATTCTTTCATTTGTAAGAGTAAGATTAATGGTGTGTTCTAGGGGCATGCAGACACATTTTGTCACTATCTGGATAAGTTGTGGGTATGATCTGAGGGTTTTACTAACTTATTTGTGTCTAGCATTTCATGTTCTAGAGAAGCCAAAGCTGTAGTATTAGTCCTGCCTTTTACAAGTCTATATTACCTCATCGAAAAGATTAAACATCGAATGCCTTTTCATCGACCCTTAAACATCAAGCTGCCATTTATGCAAATGGCCATCATCATGAATTTGCCCTTTTTCCCTCTGTAGTGCCATCTTGGAGTTGATATATTTAGTTGGGGGGGTATTGTTTCTGGTTGGCCAAGCAATTTTGTTTCCCTAGGAAAAAATAACTTTGCATAAATGATAGTTCGATGTTTTGGGGTTGATGAAAAGGCATTTGATGTTTAGCCTTTTCGGTGAGGTAATATAGACCCTCTCCCCTTTTACAAGGATATGAATGATGAATGACAAAAATAGATGACACCAGTGCCATGACCATGGTGTACTTTTGAAATTCACCATGGATGAGTCAGCTGGATCGGAAGATTTAAAACAGAATCCAGGTCTTGATGTGAAGCTGACTGTTACCCTGACCAAAAATTACCCTTTTGGAATTGAAGAATTTCTGGCATTACCGGGGATCAGAAGAACTGAAGCAATACTATAATCAGCCATCATAGACAAGAAGAATTAGATTTAGGTTTTCTTTCCTGAAATTTGTAGTATGCATAGTTTTTGATGGAATAAAAGGAAGACATACATAAAACTCACTAAGATGTCTTGCAGTACTCCACCTATCAGAAAAGCGGGAGAACCACTTTCCGTGTGCATAATAGGTCTGTCTCTGCAATCCACCACTTTTAACACATATAATCTACATATAACTACCAGAGGTGAATCTCTATGACAAAACTGTAGCAGCATCTCAGAGATTCTGCTATCATGTTGCTTTTCCAGCTTTTGAACTACTAAGGGAGTGATATATCTGTCTATGGCCACAGATAGACATGTACCACACATCTGTTGAAGGGTTATGACCTTGTGTCCTTTGCTTGCTCAGATACCACATGATGACTTGAACATAAGACAACTTAGGAATGGTTGCAGATGTAGCTTTTCCCCCATGACTTTGAGGATTAGGAGCACAACTCCACACCTCTCAACTGTACAGATTTTCACAAAATGTCCAGATTTTTGCTTCATATTTTTGGTCTGTTCTTCATAAAATTGTGGGTTTTTATGACAAATCATAGGATGTTCCAAGGATTAAAATCATTAAATAATGACATGTATTTGAATTTCAGACTTCATAGCCTTCAGAAAAATGCATGCTAACACAGATCCTGTTATTCTAGCAACTTTCTAAGTTTGTAAGAGCAATACTTAAAACGTGTCCCTACTTTTGGGCCTTTGTCCCCCCATTATATCGGACTTTGTCCAGATTCCTTGACTTAAGATATTGAGAGGTATGGACAACTCCAAACAGCTGTTGCTGGGACCAGTTTGTCAAGTGAGACAACATCCCTTGATTTATGGCACAGCCAAGATGAGTGCATAACTGCACTATGAACCATTTTTGTCAGGACCCATGAAAGGTTTAGCAACAGGGATAGAAGCTCTACCTGAAGGCTGGTGGGACCTGTACACCTTTCTTGAGCCTTGTGATATGGACCTAAACCTATGAAAATATATTTGTGAGGTAGTATTTTAAGCTCTGACACCTCACAATCCATTCCAGCAGCCATATCTTCAAGCATGTAAATAGCATTATGGAGAATGGTCAGGAAATGAATCCCAGAAATAACAATATATTGACATTGGTCAGCAAACTCACCCAGGCTGCCAAGGACAAGAATTTCGGAGCCCTTGCCGAGGCCAGGATAACTAAGGCAGGAGTGTGCTTAGCTCTTCTGCTATGCATGTAATCCACAAAATGGGTTCTCAGGGGATGTCTGTCAGTTTATGGTCACTACCATTGACTGTAACTGCAGGAGCATTCACTTAAGGAATGAAACAAAAAAATCTTGATTAGACCATTAGAAGCTGGTCATTTAAGAAGGAAAAAACTCTTCTTGCCAGGTTCACTCACTATAGTCAAGTCAACAATATGATATCACTTTAAGAATGAAAAAAAAAAAGAAATGGACACACTGTGCACATGATGTGATGCTACTCTGAGTGAAACCAAGACATTTCTTTTGCAGATCCAAACACTGATGCGCTAAAGGAGATCTATCATGTCCAACCACCATTCAAATGTAGAGACCACCCACTTCAATAATATGAGGATGTTGGTGTGGAAATCCCAGAACTACTATAAAAGAGAACCCATATTATATAGGCCTGTGCTATTCTTCTGGTTTGATAGTGATTTTTTTTTAAACTCATGGGACCTCTAAGGCATGCTGAGCTATCAGTTCAGAGAAGCCATCTCCTAAAGGCAATGGCAAACTATAGCTAACATTGCTGCAGCTGGACTGGCAAAACTATCTTCTTGGGTGACTTGGTCAAAACTGTGGGTGCAAGATTCTATGATGCTTATATGGTTTCTTCCTCTTTTGGATTTGGCTAGACATACAACAGGAAGAGGGGGCACAGGGGCTTAAAAAAGTCCTTCTCAATGGTAACAACTTGACTCCTCTTCAAGATATCATCAACATGATATTTAAAGCTCAGTCAAAAGACAACTACCAATTTGTTCTGTGTACCCAGAAAGTTCTTGCAAAGCTTTTACATTAGGGTGGACAGCATCTGCGGCACCATTCCACACAGGTAAATACCTGAGACTGGTACCTTAGCTGTAGCATCATCACAATCTACACTGCAGCAGTCCACACAGAAACTGCAGACAGAGTGTTCAGCATATATTTCTTGAACTAAAACTCAGAAAGATCAGCAAGCGTTTACACAGCTTCTTGGATTCGATCCCATGCATTTAGCACATCGGGCAATGAGCACCCTTTAGCACTCGTTGTTTCTGTAGCACATATGAGTTTTACAGGGTAAGGGTGCTAGCCCAAGGCCTAATCCTCTTCATATGGTACACCACACACTCACATGCACACACTAGGGGCAATTTACAGTGTCCAATCCACCTACTTTATGTCTTTGCAATGTGGGAGGAAACCAGAGCACCCTGAGAAAACCCACACAAATGCAGGGAGGACATGCAGACTCCACACAGAAGGCACCCCAGCCAAGAATCGAACTAGAAATACCTCTTGCTGTGATGTGACAGCCCTAACCACTACACCACTGTGTCATTTCCACAGCTTGGTCTGCTAAAGTTTGACTGGTAAAATTAGCCATTGAGTATTCTAAGCCTCAATACAAAGGCCAAAACTTACTTGCCATTCTAGATCTATTGTTTCTTTGTCTGGCAAGAAGGCAGTAACATTTTGTAACCTGTATGGCCCATACTAGAGCAAGGAGACCACAGAAGTTTCAATCTGAGGCTACCTCACAAGGGACATATTCCATATACCTTCTTGAGATCCACTGGAGCGCAGTCTGAGTTCTTCCAGGCTGTAGTAATGGCATTCATAACAACCAACTCCCTGGGAGGGTTCCTGCTTTTTGCCCAGATACCTATTAAGGAACTTCACTAAGGAAGGAATGGAGGCTAGATGCCTGTCTACAAAAAGCATCAATAGACTTCAAGTTTTTTTTTTTTCAAAGTCAGGGTCATTTAGGGACTACATCTGTAAGAGAGTAGGAAATGACTCACTGTTCTTGCCCATCTTAGAGAAAGTGGCCTAGACTCTCCTGACTGTACAAGGGAACCAATTTAGAAGGGAGTCCTCCACCCTTCCAATAATAAGCTTGTTCATTAATCTCAATCACTGGCAAATGTGAGTTTTGCATGTGTTGGTATCAAGCAATAGGGATACAGCACTGTACAAAGACAGATGCTAGCACCTAAAAACATATATACTAATGGAGTAGATCTACTTCAGTCTTCCTCCAGACATCAAATTTCTGCTTGCTATTTAGGTGTTAAACCATAAGATCTATGTGGAATGATGTAGCAGACCATTCTTCAACTTGTAAGGACAAAGGGATAGCAGGCATTGGTACCAGACCTGAGAACAGAAGAGTGCAAAGACCTCTCCCTGAGAACAGACAGGTCACAGTAGGGCTGATAAGGGGCTGGGCAGCACCTGTACTACTGTGGAACACATCTTCTAGTGTAATATCCAGAGGTGGACCTCCTTTAGGCCTGTTATCATCTTTATTTATTTATTTAACTTTGTTAACCAGGAAAGTCCGACTTGGAACAAAGCCACTTTTCAGCGGAGGCCCAGGGAGAAACGCTCCAGATGTATGTCTTTGTAATGTGGGAGGAAACCAGAGCACCCAGAGGAAATCCACATGAATGCAGACAGGACATACAGACACCGCACAAAAGGCACTCCAGTCAAGAATCGAACCAGAGAACCTCTTGCTGTGATGCGACAACGCTACTGCTGCACCACTGCGCCATCAATCTTCTGAAGCAGAGAACAAATATACTATTGAGCCCTAGCTAAGAGAGGATGAACTCAGTTCCTGCAGATAAAGGAAAGCCATTTTAACAGTGGACTTCCCTCTAGGAGGGCTAAACTGCAACTTGCTCTCTGAGGTATCATCTTTGTGTAGGTACTCTGTTGGACACTTCTTGCTGTGATTCAGATGCTGCCACAAATTACAGTATGAGAAAGTTTTAACTGCTGCTGTCATCCTGAAAGTGAGGTAGGTCATGAGTTTCTCCTTCTAAAGCCTGTTACTGGCAAGGTTTGAACAAGTGGCTACTATCACAATGCTCTAAATTGTGTTACTTCCAAGACAGTAGAGGCAATGCTGATGAAGGTATTCTAAACAAATTGGATGATCACTTGTATAATTTATAGATTTCTTTCTGGAAATTGAATGCAAAAACATTTTTCTGGCATCCTCTGGGATAGCTGAACTTCAGCAGATGATGTCATGGTATATAATGCATCCAGCCCATGCACTTTTTCCCCCTTCTTGTATTATTGCTGACTGGTGTGGAACAGAAAGCCAGCTTTTGACCTCGCAAGGATGAGCGTTCCTATTTTAGACTGAATTTTCTGGCAAAAGAAGCATTCACATCACAATGAGTAATCATTCCCTGTTCCATTGTCACTCCTTACATTATGATGATTTATGAAATATGGCTGATTTCTCCTCAAACAATACTGTCTCTCCCAGCACATAAAGACATATAGTGGAATTAATTATACATGTTTATAAGCAATGACAAACTGTAAATGACATCATCGGTGTTATGCAGTAAACAGGTGGCTAGTTTTCCTTTTAAATCTGGATGTACCTTTCTATGGTCACCAACCATTGAATCCAAGCCTGGCATTTTCCATATTACCATACCCTACCAATTTACCAGCTGATGTCTGCAGAAGCCATCTATGAACTTAATACTAGCAGTTAACTTACAAAATAAAATGTAGGAAAAGTACTAGTACTGAAAAAACACTCTTTGGTATTAAAATCTGCTTCTGTACCACTTAAACGTAACTCTCAACATATATACATATATATATATATATATATATATATATATATATATATATATTTATTTATATATATATATATATATATATATATATATATATGCACACACACACACACACACACACACACACACACACACACACATACACACACACACACATATATAAACTACATCACAATATATGTCTACATGTCAAAGCAAATAAATTTAGAATTTGATCTATATCAAGCACTTGGCTGCATCACATAATATACATGAAGTCATATTTCAAGGTCTGTGCCATATAATATGCATGAAAAATAATAAATAATCTTTGAACCAATTATTTCACCATGTGTGTGACTTTAGGGCTGGAAGCACAGGCCTGTGCTTCACATACTGAGTACTGTACATAGTATGATTAGAAACTAAGCTGAGCATTTTTATTGGGTATCATGAAATGAATCCAAGATGTCTCTTGGTGCTATAAGGTCCCTGAATAGTTATTTCAGTGTATTTTCCATCTCATGCACCACAAAACCCTGGTCTGGTAAATGATACAGTAGTAATAGCAACAGCTTTTCTGGATTGTAACTTGGCTTGGGGCTACAGTTTCAGAAGCCAGAAGATCAACTCCAAAAGTTAGTATTGATAAATGTTTTTACCCTAAAGGGTAGCATGGATATTATTCAGGGCGAGGAAGGAGTGAATCTCTCAGCTTGCCTGAGAAACCACTGAGATCTCACAGAAAAACCTATAGACTGTTTCTGGTGATAGCGATGTCTGTTTTCCATTTCCTTTTTACTGTAAATAAAACTGTATACTATATCATAGACAAATGCTACCTGCAGTCCATGAAGCATACAAAACAAACAATCACCCCTCCATATCGAACGTAGCACTATTCTCTTGGGAGACTTTAACTATTATTAACTGGGAAACCTACAGACCACAAATAAGTATGCATGAAGATTCCTGGAATTCACCAATGTCAGCTCTTTAGATGTACTAGTTCTCATCCCATCTAGTCACACAAAAATATTGGACCTGGTTGTCACTAATAGAGACCCTCTATACTCAATACCTACAGTTACCATATAACTGGCCAAATCTGAGCACCATTCAGTAACATCCACCAAGAGGATAAAACCTGATTTATCAAAAAAAACTTCTATTTTTAGAGACTATTCTAAAGCAAACCTACTCCAGTTAACTGATGACCAGATGAAATTTAAACACCCTCCTCACCTAGAAGTCCATATTTCATATGCTGTCACATTTTCAGATAACTTATATGCCTTTCTGAAAGAATGCATTGAGGAATCAGTCATGGTAAGACATAAATACAATAGCAAATTCAGAAATTAATCCTTACGGTAAAACTCTTCCACAAACAAACTGAAGAATAACAAGAGGAAACATATAGCCTATAAGACTAAACATAACATCCAGTCATCTAGAACAGAACATAAAATGATCAACAAAGAACTGAGGAACAAAATCATATGTTCCAAAAGCATGCATGTATTGAAAATTGCCACCTTTGCTAAGCACAACTACAGACCTTTCCTCAGCTATGTCAGAAACCTTACAACTAATGCCTGGCAATGCAGAGAGATAATGTATAATATCAGCACACAGTCATCCCTTAAGGACATATCCAATAGATTAGCTGCCAGATTCAGCTCAAACACTGCCCCATCTCCTCTAAATTTAACAACACATTAATATATCTATACCACCGCTTCTGACTACCACCAAGCAAGACATGAGTGGTTTCTCTCCAATGGCAAAAACACTAGCTCTATGGCTGCTGATAATATATCAGGCTGCCTTCTTGTCAAGAGCAGACACACTACTAAGCCTATTCAATCTCAGAATATGGAGAACTGCTGTAGTCATCCCACTTTTCAAGGATGGACCCACTAGTGATCATGGAAACAATAAACCTTTAAGCCTCAGAAGCCTTATCTGTACACCAATAGAATGAATCATTATGCCTTCAGTAGGAAACCAGTAAAAAACATTTAGTTGGTGTTGCACACAGGCAATGTTGTGGAGTGATGGGAAAATGAGTTCCCTTATGAAAGATCCGCAGATGATGCTTGAGGCAGCTGAAGAGGATATGCCACAGGAAGGCATTCAGGAACTTTCTGTAGAGTGCCTACAGGTAACAGAGTGCAAAGAATGTGCTGTTTAAAAGGAAATGATCTTAGGGAAGAGTTGAATGATTAAATAAAAATGTGATATAAAGGATCTTGAGCAGGAAGGAGTGTATAAATATTTGCAAAATGACAAAGGATTGGCAATAAAATATGAACAAATGTGAATAAAACTCAGTAAGGAATACTTCAGAAGACTAAAACTAATATTGCAAGCCACACTGATAGCTAGGAATAAATTCCAAACTATAAACCTGTTTGCTCTTCTTGTTGTAATTTACAGTTTTTGTATGACTGACTGGCCCCATACAGTTTTGAACCAGCTGGACAGAAAAACAAGAACAATGCTTCATGCCTATCAAGTGATATATATAAAAACTAAAAGTGCACTCCAAGATTATATATTCCATGCTCTGAAGGAGGTATAAGCCTCCTCAAAACTGATTACATGTATAGATCTGCAGTTGTTGAAATGAATACATATCTCCTGACCTCATCAGATACAACCATAGTGAAAGTTTTAAAACATGAGGGTGGTGCAGTGGTGCAGCGGTTAACGTTGTCGCCTCACAGCAAGAGGTTCTGCAGTTCAATTCTCGGCTGGGGTACCTTCTGTGTGGAGTTTGCATGTCCTCCCTGTGTTCATGTGGGTTTCCTCAGGGTACTCCGGTTTCCTCCCACATTCCAAAGACATGCATCTGGAGCATTTCTCCCCGGGCCTCCGCTGAAAACAGGCTCTGTGGAACCTAGTCGGACTTTCCCGGTCAACAAATATTAAATAAAATAAAGAAATTAAATAAATGAGGATATCAAGATGACCGCTCTGCTTAGTTTAGCAGAAGCATTTTGTTGTGAAATGGAAATCAAACCAAAAGTAGACAAAAATCAGACAGCAACTGTTAAGTGCCAAAAAAAAACCAAAAGAAAGAATATAATGAGTAGGACCAAATGAAAAGGAAAGAATTGTAGTAAAGCTATAAATATAACAGCGAGTACAGTGATCTCCTGGAACAACCTCATGTTGATCAGGATTTGCACAGGAATGCTTAAGAACAGGTGAGTTGAAACCAAAGGATGAAAGGTTAATAATGGCATCTGAGGATACTAGACTACACACACATTGATTTACAAAGTCCTTTGGACATGAGGGAGAAGCAGACAAATGCAGGTTCTGTACAAAAAAAAAAACACCTTGTTGCTGGGTGTGATATACTCATGGTAGAGGGCCTGTACAGAAAGTCACAATGATGAGCCAAGACTGTTGCACTAGGCATTATGCAAACACTACAATACAGAAATAGCTGAGAAGCATTGGAGACATGAACCACAAAGCAATATAGGGGAAAGGAAGTGTACATCATATGGGATCACCTATTTCAACACTTCAAAAAATAGATAAGAGAAAACCAGATGTGGTAGTCCATGAAAAAAGACAAAAGTAGTATTGATCATTGAAATTACTACACCAAACAATTACACTATCTCACATACAGAGAGACACACAGTCACAAATTACCAGGATCTGCAGGCAGAAGTATGAGCAGTTCCAATAGTGGTAGGAGCAATGATCTAATAGAAAAAGAATCTAGAATCATGTTTACGTATGGTATTGATATACGTGACTCTGAATTACAGAAGGAATAAGTTCTGGGCACATTGCAGGTGCTGTGAAGAGAACTTTTAGCTAACATCAGAGATTGAAATAATACCAATTTCATGAAATTTAATCATACCCCAACTTAATAATGAGGTCCATTCCCATTAGAAACCCAAAAGATTTGAAGAAATTAAACTGAGAATTTATTAACAAGAAAACAGGCAGTCTGCAAGCTATGCACCCAAGTCATTCTGGGTTGGTTAAAGGCAAATCAAACCTCCTGAACCTTGTGGACTGATATGAACAAGTGACAGTTGCATTAGACTCAGACATATTGGTTCACACTGCCTCCCTAGATCTGGCCAGGGACACTGATACCATCCCACACTATGGCATTATCAACAAGCTAATCAAATTAAATGTAAGCTTCTATGTTACCTGCTGGATAGCAAACTTGCTTACGTCAATATCTCAGTCTATTAATGTTTGAGGTACTCAGTCAGTGAAAATAGCCGTTACCAGTGATGTCATCCAGTGATCAATCCTAACATCACTTCTCTTGAAACTTACTTCTCTGATGTCAAGGTGAACATCAAGAACCTGTGGCTAACTGCAATTTGCTCTCTGAGGTATCATCTTTGTGTTGGTACCGTGTTGGAAACTTCTTGCTGTGATTCAGATGCTGCCACAAATTACAGTATGAGAAAGTTTTAACTGCTGCTGTCATCCTAAAAGTGAGGTAGGCCATGTGTTTCTCCTTCTAAAGCCTGTTACTGGCAAGGTTTGAACAAGTGGCTACTATCACAATGCTCTAAATTGTGTTAACCTGTGAACTAAGTTATCAGATGATGAAAAATTCAGAGCTGTCATAAGTTCATTAGACTTCAAGATTCTCCAAGAGGGCCTAAAATTTACGAACAAGTGGTGCCTTAACCATGACCTTAAACTAAATCGCAAGAAACGCCATATTGTGTCCTTTGGCAAACCTTGGAATCTGGGCTCCGAACACACAGGTGACTATCCTTTGAAAATTAACTCAGCCCCCAGGGACCTGAGCAACTTCACTGATACTGAATTATCCATTGATCATTATGTCTTCACTGTTGTTAGGAAATAATTTTATCTAGCCAGACCAATCACCATACGTATATATTCTAGAACTATGCAAGTGATCTTTTTTTTTCTGTACTCCTTTCTCATTAGGCCCATAACAAAGAATAACACCCTCTTTGATATATACTTAACCCAGCTTGAAATAGTGTAGCATTTCTTCATAAAGACAATCAAGAGCATGTTTGTGACACCCAGATCACCTTAGAGTGCTCTCTCCCTCTCTCTCTTCTGTTTCATTCAAACTATTGACAGGTATTCTGTATCTAGCCTGAAGATCCTAAAAGGATCCTGTCCTATGTGACATCCTGTACATCCGCAAAACAGATAACACATCAAATCCCACTCAAGAGATTTAAACATCCACTTAAAGAAATAGGACCTGATGACAAGATCCTTATCTATCACAGAGAATCTCAATTTTTATAGAATAGACTTCCCCTGGATGGAAAGCAAAGTAGCTCAGTGACCCTCATTAAGAATAATTTGGATGAATAGATGAGCAATCGTACGTATACCCTGGGTCATGTCCCTCAAGCTCTCATTGAAAGGGGTCATAAATATGTGTGCTTACAATATGGGATGTTGTGGCTAGGCCACAAAAATTCCATCAGATCAGAAGCCTAGTATAAACCAATGAACCTGTGGTCTACCTTGCTCAGTTGTTACACCATGAACCCCATTCATCAGGAAAATGATGGTGAACTTCAGAATGACACAGGAAGTATAGCCTGTTGTAAAGCATGCTATTCACTTACTTTAGCAGAAGAAAAACATACAAATCCTAGCACCCATGGCAGGATGGACATGTCACTGAACCAAGCCATTGGTCACTACCACCACTACCATCACCATCAATTCTTGCTATCTTGCTTACAGGAAAACCTTAGTTTTTCCAAGGTAACTCTGGTAAGCAGTTTCCATGCAATGATAAAGAATATGTCATACAACCTGACCAGTATACATGTGGGGAATAGCAATCAAACAAACAGGAGAGGAAAATACCATAAGTCTGCAAGAAATAGAAAATAATTACAGTTTCTGCAACTCACAGATATGATAACAAAAAACAATATAGTCACCTGAGGTCCTGTAGGTCCAGGGATGCCATGTTCACCAGGAACACCCTGTGGTCCCTGTTAAAAAAAGTCAATGAAACAGAGCGTCATCATACTTTAATAGGTCGTGATCTGCTAGTCCATTACTAAATGAACTTCAGAAAAATCATACATACAAAGGCAGCAGGTTGAAAGCATTATACAATTACATCAATTCTCTTCTGGATTTGTATGGTCATGCTTATTGTGAAACTTCTATATGATGACATATAGAGAGTAAAATGGTTAGTGTCGAGGAGAACAGGAGTGGAATGCAAAGAAATAAATGGTTCTTTTCATGCCTTCTCTGAAGCAGTCTGGAAAGGATAGAAGATTCTACCTGCATGTGTTGTATATGTTAACTTTGTTTCTGTATCAGTAAGCATGAATCATTTTACTGATGGTGTGCATTTTATTTCAGAGAAGTTCTTAACAATGAGGAAAAACATGAGATACAATTTTGGTCATGTTCCAGTCTCATCTAAAGATATTAGTATGGAGGTCATGAACAAACAAGCAAATATTACATTTATTAATCACAAAAACAGAAAAAAAAATAATGTTCAAGCGTTTTTTTTTTTTTTTTTTTTTGCATTTTTTTTTTATTTCTTTCCTGGCAGAATTCCAGGTTTATATCAAGATAAGAAGTAACATGCTGCATTTTGCCAGTTTCAAACATATATTTAAAGTTATATTTTCCCATGCTGTTTATAAGTGCTTATTGATATTTCAAGCAGTTGTTCACTATAAATTGCACAGTATATGCTACTTAGGGCAGGCCATTTGGGGTTTGTTGAAAGGATATCCTGCCTCCTGAACCTTGGATTATGTGAAACATTTAATTGAAATTCCTGTTTTTACACACCTGCAGTTTTGAAAAGACTAAAGTGAGTGTGAATTTATTTCATTTTTGTTTTACTTATTTTATTCATGCTTTTCTTGACTGGGTTAGTCCCACCAGACCAGAGATTTCTTTTCAGGGGAGACCTGAGGTGAAATTTTTAAATGGTAGGCGGAATTTGGCCAGGGCACCCTTCTCTGTTTTAGGGTATGCACATCACTCATGTTCCTAGAAGAGAAGGGGCTGAGAGGAATTCCATGAAGCAGGAAAGATGAGTGAGGGTCTGCTTATGAATTTGTCACATACATGGATAAGAAGAGAGAAACTCTGAACTCAGCAGGAAAAGTGAGGAAAAGGAAATGTGGAATTACACATGAAGAACATTTGGCTGTTTCAGACCATTTGGAGTTGCAGCAAGAAATGGTAATAACAGAATGGAGGTTAAGGAAATTATTCATCTTAAACAAACTACAACCGAAGGAGGAAACTGATGCAGAATAAGGAAGTCCCAAGACTGGAAAAACTCCCTTATCAGCCTCAACAAAAGGTTGAGATCCCTCACCAAATCTTCTAAAGCTAGCTATGAAAACAGAATTGCAGCAGATAGTAAGGACAACCACAAGGCTTTCTATAGTTATGTAAATAATCTACACAACAATACCCAGATTTGCTCTGAGCTACTGCACAATGGTACCTCCTATATCGAGCCAACAAATATTGCCAATATACTGGCCGACAGATTCAGTGCTAACTTTACCCCTCCCCCCCAAAGGACCAATCACAATACCAGTAGATTGCCAGGTACCCAGTACTACTGCTGCATAGGTTAAAACAGCACTGTCCAAGGCCAAGAATACAGCTTCTATGGGACCTGACAATATCCCTGGCTGTATTCTACATGAAATACAGAGTGAATTAGCACCTCACCTGTATGCCCTGTTCAATCACAGCCTCACCTCAGGCTTTGTCCCTACTGAATGGTGTACTGCCACAGTCATCCCTCTCCACAAAGGAGGAGTGACTACAGACCCCGGGAATTATCACCCCATTAGCCAGATGAGTCTGATATACAAAGCTATGGAATGCATCATAATGAACCTAATAAACAAGGATATAAGGAATCTCCAAACTCTGGATCCTACACAGTTTGGTTTTGTGAAGAGTATATCATGCCTGCTCAACTTGGTTGACTTCTTTGAGTCAGTCACCAGAACTGTGGATGAAGGCAAGGTGGTTCATACAGCCTACCTTGATCTGGCCAAGGCCTTTGATACCATTCCCCACTCAGGAATCATAGAAAACCTCACTAAGCTAGGCATCAACCCCTATATCACTAGGTATGTTGCAAATTGGCTCACAGATACAACCCACAGTGTGAAAGTAGCTGACTCTAAGTCAGACTGTCAACCAGTCATGAGTGGAGTCCCACAGGATTCGGTCCTGGGTCCTCTCCTGTTTGGTATCTACTTCTCTGAAGTCCAGGCCAACACGAAGGGACTCTGACTGATAAAGTTCGCAGACGATTGCAAGTTGGGAGCTATTATTAACTCCTCAAGTGATGTTGACATCCTACAGAAAGGCCTCGAAGAGACCAACGACCGGTGTCAGAACCATGGCCTTAAGCTCAATGCCAAAAAATGTCATAATCCCGCTTGGGAAAAACCCAGTTCTCTTGAATTACCACATCGATTGTAGTCCACTGAACACAGAAGGTGTTATAAGAGATCTGGGAACAAAGGTTGACAGCAACGTCTCTTTTGACCACCACACTGCCACTGTGGTCAGAAAGTCCTTCTATGTGACACATTTCATTACTAAGGGTTTTGCATCCTGGAAGAAAGAGGTCATTGTCTCCCTCTACTCTTCCCACATTAGGCTACTCATCAAGTACAATGCCCTATTTGGCATGTATCTCACTGGACACCTGCAACAACTGGAGAGGCCAAAAAAGTACTTTACAAAGAGGATCCCAGGCCTTAAACACTTGTCCTATATGGACATACTCCAAAAACTCCAACTAGTGTCTGTCTCATATCACCTACTTAGAGGCGATCTCTGCTTGACTTACAAAGCCATGTCTGACCCAGCTCTGTTAGAAATGCTTCATCTAAAGAAACCCAATCCGTCCACACTACATGCTCCAGAGACCTCAACCTCATTACCACAATCAAGAGAACATGCTGGAGGGACAGGTTCATAACCCAGAGACTGCCCATGCTATGGAATAGACTTCCCATACATATTCAGAAGAACACTTCACTGGCCCGCTTCAAGAGAAATCTTGATGAGTGGATGGGAAATAGAAAATTCACCCCAGGGATCACTCCAGTGGCTTTACTCGACAGAGGCACTAGGAACAAAGGTCAGGTGGCACGATGCCAGGGTACTTCTATGGGCAAGGCTTGTAAAAGCTCCAGTACACACCTATGAACCTATGAGCCTATACTAGAACAGGAAATTCCAGGACAGGAGCTGTCAGTGTCATGGGAAGAAATGCAGATCATGTATCTGGAGAGAAGAAAGAGGGAGAAAATGGTGTGTTGGATTTAAATAGGGACAGAGACGGTGGGGGAAATACACAAACACAAACAAGAGGAGTTATACTGGGCAGTAGTCAGAAGGGCAAGATGAAACAGAAGACTTCAATTAATTAAATATGGAAGAAAAAATACTTACAGTAATAAGTAGCAAAAACAACTGTGTAATTGATTTTGCATAAGGGACAACAGAATTATGCCTATAGACTCTAATGCATGTTATTTAGGCAAGGAGGCATTTTGTGATGTTATGGATGAAACAGACTCATTACTGGAAACATTTCTATATTGCTGTGAAAAGAAAAAGAATGTATTTCCATAGAATGAATATGTGTTTTGGGAGCAAGGGACTAAATTAAAGAAAATACATGTTTACAAATTAAGTTCATAGATGTAATATGTCAAAGTGTATGCAAAAAAGAAGGGTTACTGTTGGTAATGTTATTAAAATGAAAGATGATAAATATTATTTGGAATGAGAATGGAATGTAGAAATTAAACTAGAAAAGGAAAATAATTCTAGTGTACATCTTTCAAGTGTGCTAGATGTAATAGGATTCAGATGGACCTTAAGATATGTGTTGCAACCCAAAACGTATTATTTTTGTGAGGACTTATCTCATTTAATTAATGAATGTGACAAAGTCAGATGCAATCAATGTGGGAAAAGGTACATACAGCAAATAAGTATAAAACAGAATGCAGCATATGTGAAACAAAAGGTGACTTTTGGACTGATAGTAAGAACAGCTAGGATAAAACTAACATGGAAAAGCAGATCGAGAAAGTATTGCATTTACAGAATAAATAAAAAGGTGACTTCAGGATCGATAGTAAGAAGTGCTAGGATAAAATTAACACGGTACAGCAGACTGAAAAATGTATTGCCTTTACAGAATAAACTAATACACAAAATGTGAAAGAAAAGGAATCATCTGAAGAAGGCAGTGAACAAATAACAGAAGGCTACTTTCAAGAAAATGATGACATTCAGATTGCATCTGACTTTGTCACATTCATTAATTAAATGAGATAAGTCCTCACAAAAATAATACGTTTTGGGTTGCAACACATATCTTAAGGTCTTAGAAGATGTAAATATTAACTGGGCCTCCATCCAGTCCCTAACAAATCCTCTTAACATCAACCTATATAACTTTACCCAACTAATCAATACCATAACACACCCATCAAAAGACCCCTCCTGTGGCACCATCCTTGACTGGATTCTAGTATCACATCCCCACTATTTTTCAGATAGCGGTACTCTTCCTGACCCTCTTAGTGATCATCTGCCCACTTTTACTCATCGACTCCCCTGTATCTCATACCATTCCCACAACTACATTACTACTCGTAACGACAAAAGCTTCAACCCATCAATCTTTGTAGATTCCTTGAAAGCAATTAATTGGAACAATCTAAAGACACTTCCATTAGAAGAAGCAGTTGCTCACTTTAACTCCACTTTCTTAAGAATACTTGATTCCAATGCCCCTCTACGAACAAAAAGAATCAAAACAAATTCAGCCCCCTGGCTAACCAAAACCACACTAGCAACTATGCGCCTTAGAGACAAAGCCTGGGGACTCTATCTGAGAACTAAGACCCCAGAACATCATATTGCATTCAAAACCCTTCGAAATAAAGTAAAAAAGCTAATAACCTCAGATAGACAAAAATACTTCTTCACACTCCAAAACAATAATAAAACCAACCCTCAAAGATTTTGGAAGGGGATATCCACCCTCCTTAACCCCAGCAAACCTCACACCCCAACCCCAGACCCAAACAGTCCCGACTTAGATTTAGCTACACAGTTTAACTTCTTTTTCATCGACTCCATTAGCAAACTCACCTCCTCCTTCACATGCCCCACCTCTCTATCTAATACACCCCCTCCCTCTCCCACCCACAACCCTATCCCCAATTCCACCTCACACTGCCTATCTTCCACCTTATCCACTACTCCAACTGCTTCATCATTCTCACCCCCCTCAAACTCTCTCTCTCCACATTCCTCTCTATTCTCACTAAAACCTACACCCACTTCCACTATAAAGAAACTTCTTCAGAAACTGAAGCCTTGCACTAATGCCCCTGACACCATTCCCTCCTACTTCCTAAGCATAGCTGCAGATGCTATTGCTTATCCCATCAGCATTCTAATCAACTGCTCTATTCATGAATGCACTGTGCCCCAACTGTGGAAGCAAGCATTCATCATCCCTCTACACAAAGGAGACAACAATTGTAGCATCAACAACTTTCGTCCTATTGCTATCCTGTCCCCTATTTCTAAACTTCTGGAAAAGTGTGTCCACCTTCAACTCTTGCCACATCTCTTAGACAACAACCTTATAACTCCTACACAGCATGGATTCAGGCCAAACCACAGCACTATGACAGCCCTCTTATCCTTCCTTGAGACTGTTAACACAGCACGTGATTCCGGCCACATTGTCTCTACCCTACTACTTGACCTCTCCAAGGCCTTCGACACTATCTCACACAATCTGCTCTTAACCAAACTGTCAAAACTTAACCTCTCTCCTTCTTCCATAAATTGGTTCTCTAGCTATATATCAAATAGAAACCAAGCTGCAATATGGAAAAAGGCCACTTCCCCTTCCCTTAGTACCCCCACTGGAGTTCCTCAAGGATCTATTCTTGGTCCCCTCTTCTTTAATATATTTATAAACGATTTCCACAAATCAATTCCTTTTGCAAACATCATCCAATATGCAGATGATTCTACCATTATCTGCTCTGCCACCTCCTCCTCTCAGCTCCAAACACTTACCCAGGAAGCTTTTTCAATTACCGAACAGTGGATGAAAATAAATCACTTGGCACTTAATGCCTCCAAAACAAAACTTATGGTATTTACCCCCTCCAAATCCACTTCCTTCAATATAAACTCTTTCTCAATTACCAGCCAAAATAACCTACCCCTTGAACTAGTGACTGAAACTAAGCTACTAGGTGTACAAATTGATAATAGGCTTAGCTACAACTCCCATCTACAACTAAATATTAAAAAAACTCATCAAAAACTAGTATGCTCTACCGTCAGAATCAGTACCTTACAAGCTCCTCCAAAATCACACTCGCTTCCTCTTTTCTCATCCCCTCCCTTCTCTATGGGGCCCCACTACTGACCAATCTTCAGTCCTCTCTAAAAAAACAGCTTTCCTCCTGCTATAATAAAATCGCCAAATTCGCAAATGGACACAGGTCTTCCACCCACCACTGTTCCTCTCTCCAAACCCTAAACTGGCTTGAACTACCTAATCATCTCACTTATATACAGCTGACTTTAGCTCACAATCTCATTCTTAGTCCTTCTCTTTGTCCCTCCCTGTCTTCTGCCTTCAAAATGCACCCACCAAATAGAGTATTAAGGTCTAACAATCAAAACCTATTAGAAGTCCATAAACCATCTCATCCCCCAGGTAAACACTTACTATCCTTCAACCTTGCCTGCCTCTGGAACTCACTCCCACCATCCATTCGTACCACCTCTAACCGGTACACGTTCAAAAACACTCTCCATACATACCTGAGGTCCCAATGGGATTGCTCTTGCTCCCTCCCCTCATAAATTTATTATATCTCACCATCCTTTACACTTTTGATACGTATCTCTACCTAACAAACCTAATGTTCCTTCAGTATATCTACTCTGTAAGGTTATTTGATGTCTGCTTGAATAACTCCTCTAAATGTATATCACATTACTCTTTCTATTTTCTTACCTCTCATTTATCCTCATCATACTGTATTGATTTGAATGCTTTTGAATTGTGAGCTTAAATGTTTTATGTTTTATTCTGTACAATCTTTTTGTAATTTTTGTAATTTTTGTATGCACCTAATTTTGTCTGTATTGGAGCTTTTCTCCCCAGAACTCCATTGAAAACGGGTTCTTCTGGCCCAATGGACTATCCTGGTAAACCAACTGCAAATAAATAAATAAATAAGAGGAAGAAATAGATATATAAATATGTTTGATTTGTCAGGGAATGATCACTCAGGAAGAAGTGTAAGGGAACAGACAAGGTAAGAAAAACTCAGCAAGAAAATAGTGAAAGTAAAAAAGAGAAATATTAGCAATATTCCTCCCAGAGTTTAAATGAACGGTAAAGAGTAATATATGGTTAGTATCACTGAATGGATAGCAGCATTTAAAATACAGTCACGGAAATAAGTATGTCTGAATAGTATAGTAAGTTGGATGTGCAGGTGATTATTTTTTTGCATGATACAAAATTTATTACAGACTTGGACAGAGAAATTATGGGGAAGTAAAATTTTTATGGAATTTGGGACAGAAGAATATTTCTGGAATTGCATTTCTTTTCAGGAGTAAAGTAAAAAAAATCAGATATTTGGTTAATAGGTGCAGGTACGACAACTGTGGTAAATATTAAGTAGAGAATAGAACAATTTAGATTAATAGGTGCACATACATAGATACGAGTAAGAAAAAAAAACAGCTATTTTAAGAATTAAAACTATCTGTGAAAGTGAGTGTGACAAAAATAATAGTAATAATAATAATAGGATATTTCAATTGTAATGTAAGGGGTATAAAGAAACAGAAAGGGCAGAATGTTAAAAAACAATAAGAACGTTATGAGATGGAAAGACTAATGTTTTAAAGTCAATTATAAAAACTAATGATTTCAGAAGGTGATTCATAGGTTAGTACTAAGTTAACTGCCCTTGCGAGCCATTTTAAGCCTAGCCAATTATCCCTTGTGAGACTCAAACCCTGCACTTTGTGTTTGTAAGACAAACACCTTAACCGTTAGGCCACCCTCCCAACCCTTTATGTTTTTGTGATTAATCCCTTGTGATTATGTTTTATACTGGAAGATACATAGTATCAGGTTTCTTGGTTCACGTAGCTTTGTGGATAGAAATGTGCTAGAATGAAAGTATATTAAGAAAAGGGAAGGGTGTTAAAAGATTGATGGAAAATCTTGAATGTAAAAAATAATAAACAAGATGGAACATTTATGGGAAGGCTACATATCTATAGCATATTTCTTGGATGTTTGGACAGATTGGTGGTAAGAACAGTTAAGTGTGTCTCTCTAAAGATGTATATGGCTGGGAAACAGGTTTCTTGGTTCACGTAGCTTTGTGGATAGAAATGTGCTAGAATGAAAGTATATTAAGAAAAGGGAAGGGTGTTAAAAGATTGATGGAAAATCTTGAATGTAAAAAATTAACAAACAAGATGGAACATTTATGGGAAGGCTACATATCTATAGTATATTTCTTGGATGCTTGGACAGATTGGTGGTAAGAACAGTTAAGTGTGTCTCTCTAAAGATGTATATGGCTGGGAAACATGGTCCCTCTGAGTGCTTCCCTAGCATTGTTCCTTTGTTATGTTTTTTAGAAATTAAATACATAAACAACAGAAAGACTTAACTGAAGAAATAAGAAAAATGAAAATGTTATAAAAAATATTAAGACTGTCATTTCAGAAGTGTATTTGATTAATTTATTTATAACTGGGAAACGGCATATTTAGCAAATGTCTATATGGTTCAAAATAATAAGGAAGTGGAGGATTACAGTCAGTCTTCAGTGTTATTTGGGTTCCAGGTTAATTGCAGTTAAAATGAGGTCCATGTTTAATTCATCCAATAGTACATGCTGCAACTATGCATTTTATGGGATCTAGAGCTGTTGAAAGGATGAAAAAGTTGCTGTAATTGTGCATTTGTTGTTAAGAAAAATAAACAATATTTTGAAAAGATGGAAAAGCAGGAAAAAAAGTATCGTAAATGAGGAGGAGAAAGAATAGAATAAAATATTTTTATGCAGGTGATGTATACAAAATATAGAAAAAAATCCAGAAAGGAACAGTATGGCTATATGCTTAAATTGTTTTATTGTGTGAATCCGTGGGAAAATTACAATGGAAGTAATACTGATGCCATCCATAATGTGTCACAATTGTCTAACAATAAATTATCAGTGAAGTAAAGTATGTTTTATAGAATAATAACAAACATATTAAGATGTCTTGTATGGAAATAAAAACACCAGATCATGATTTTCTGTTATGAGAGAGTGTTAAAAAGGTGTGAGAAACATTATGAGAAGAAAAGAGGCTGGAAATATAAACAGCATTGAACAAAATGATATGAATATGATATTGTATGGATATTAAAGACAAAAATATGGAAAACAAATTGAAAACTAGGTGGGATGTTTTGGGGATACCTGGGAAATTTGTAATGCAAGAACAAATGAAGTTTAATTTAGTAAGAAATGGATCTCATCGAAATTTCTAAGAAAAATAAGAATTCTGTCGTAGATGATAGAATGGAGGGTGAACTGAAGAAACCTATTATGTATATAATGCGTTTATGTTTAAAAAAATGTTTTTATATGCTGTTTAAAGAAGGATGACAAAGAAATGTTTTTGAAGGAAAACATGTAGATAAAGGCCCCCAAAGATTTTTGAAAAATGCCGGGAGATCTTTTACATTTATCTATGCTACCACCAACTCAGGCAAATAGAATCATGATTTAACAACTCATCTAAAGCATGGCATACTGAGGAATGCAGCATCCCCTTGCATTGCAGTGTAACATTAGTACTGGAAATGAAATCTAAGCTCCTGAGGTGGGAATAGAACCCACAATTTTATGAGCTTACAGTACCAAATGCAAGAGCAATATCTGTTGAGCCACTGACATTGTGAACTAAACTGTAAGGATGTTTATACCAAGAAATGTTTATTGTGATTATTATTATATTATTGTGATTTTTATGACAATATTAAAGTACAGTCTACTGAATTTTGTAATTTACAGCAGTCATACTTACACTCAAAGCAAACTAAGATTCACTCCAGTAAAGCAGTTAACATGCAAATCATTTGTGCTGTATATAAAATGAACCAAAGCTATGTTGTCATTCTGTCACCAATAAACAATATGCCCCTGTAAAAGATTACTTACTGCCACTCCAGTATCGCCCTTTTCTCCTTTATCACCCTTCTGTCCAGGTTCTCCCTAAAGCGGTGCAAGGAAAAATCCATTTATTAATAACTCAAGGCTTAAGTCAGTATAAAAGCATGCTTGAACTCAAAAACTGTGCTATAGAACACTAAGAATTCCAAATCAAACTTTTATATATGGTGTTTCATCTGAAATATACAGGTTGTGAATTACTTACAGATTCAACAAATTGTTTTATTAATATAAATACGATCATCATTCAAACTTCATGAAAAAAAGATGAATTTCTTATATAGGGTTTTATACAGTCATATGAGTAACCAACAATAAACTGCAAACATAAAGGTAGGCCTCACAAGTCATTCTGACCAAAAATGTGTCTTCTTGTTTTTCATTCAGATGTGGAACTTTTACTAAAAGTATCATAATATAGATATTTCAATGGT
>NC_056732.1:1150248704-1150391204 GCF_019279795.1 Protopterus annectens | reverse complement strand
TTACAAAATGGGGGGACAAAGGTCCAAGAATATTTAAATATTGCTCTTATAAACTTAGAAAGTTACTAGAGTAACAGGGTTTGTGCTTACAAAAATTTTCTAAAGCGCCTGAGGTCTGAAAGTCAAATGTATGCCATTATTTAGTGACTTCATTCTGATCACCCCAGTAATTTTCCAGAAAATCACAACTTTTATGAGGAACAGACCAAAAATATGAGTCAAAAATGTGGACATTCTGCAAATATCTGGACAGTTGAGAAGTATGCTTCATCAGTCCTGGTGAAAGGCATTCTAGCCTTCGAATAACCAAGCAGTACAGCACAACACTCAAGGTGAAATGAATATTTGACAGAACCACCTTACTTACCAGAGGCAAATGAAAAGAAGTGGGTTCAAGCATTCTGCTAACAAGTTATGGCTATAAAAGCATGTTACCCAGCCTGATTTACTCTCCCATTCAAAAGAAAAATGCAACTTCAGTTTGATATGCTATGTAATAGACTACAGTACAGACCTAATGAGGTCTGGCCCAAACTCTGACATCAAGACAGTTTTTTCTAATCTCAGTATCATTGTCACTAAGTGTGCATACAGGCAAGCACAGATACAGACACACTCACACACACGTGCATTCCACTGATAAAGGAGTAAGAAATAAATGCACAAAATAATACATCTGCAGTAGTTTAAGTAATATCTTCTGAGTAATTAGAGCCTTTCTATTTTTTTTGTACTTACAGGAATTCCAGGTTCTGGTGTAAGTGCTGTTGCCTGAGGGAGAAAAATGATTTGGACATTATTGTATTTGACAACATAAACTAGCTTCACCTCACAAAGATTTATGTCTCTGTGATAGATTCTGCATTAGTTGTAAGTAGAGATGTATATCCAAGCAATAAATATAGTAATATCTTTACATGACATGAATAGAAAACTTATTTTCTAGCTTTACCTGGACTACATTCACAGATGATAACTAAAACTCCTATGTATTTCTCTTGGTAGCACATCTAAACTGGCGTCTTATTCTCATCCACCATTATATCTCCTATTGGCCTACTACTTCTTTGATGCATTATAAACCTGTGTTTATACGGTATGTATTTCTGCCATCAGATTCCTTTGGAATCTTGTTTTCTTTGTTTGCTCATTGCTTTTGCATCTCTTGTCTGCTGATTTAACTCTTATCACCCTCTGATCAAGTTATACACACTTAACAGAGTTCACCTTTTCAAGATAAGACTAAACCCTTCATTCAGCTTGATGGTACTGACCCAATGTCCCTGAAAATGACCTTGGATAATTTACCACAATCTATTCTTCATCAGTATAACACCCCTATCACAGGACATACATTCTATGCAAAAGTTATTCTAGCTTCTTGTGTCAGCAAGTTGAAGTCTGAATATGTTACTTTAAGCATTTTCTGAGATTACTGCTCCAGACATCTAAGTATGACCAACAAGGTGGCCTGGATATCTTTGCTTCTGGATGCTGGCGAAGGGATACCCACTGGTATCATTAATCAGTGGTGGGGAGCCATCACATAGCAAACAATATGACACTGGGCTTGTGGCTGTTAAGTTTTAGATTCCTTTTGCAAGCGAATTCTAATAGACTGTAGAGACTTCTATAGTAGGAAGCCTGCTTTGTATGCATTTGTCAGAACACTGGCATCTGCACAGGAAAGTAGCTCTCTTTAAAGAAGGCCAAGGGGAAGGCTGTTGTGAATAAAGAAAAAAGGAAAGATTCAAAGACTGATCCTTGTGTGACTGCTTTAGGGAGTGTTCCAGATTGTGGGAAATGTGTTAAAGAAAAGACTATAAAAGTTTTGTTAGTAAAGCAGTTTTTGACCACCAGCATTTGTTGTCTGAGAAACAGCTTGATGAAATATTTTTAGGACTAATTCATAATATAAATTGTTAAATGCTTTCTTTAGGTCAAAAAATATTGCCACATTGAATAATCCTTGTTCAATATTATAGATTATTCTGTCTGATAGAAAATAAACAGCTAGGATAGTGTGATTTATTTAGTTCTAAAGTCATGCTGTTTATTAAAAATAATATCAGATTTTTTAATATAATTTAAGATTTTTTGGTAACTAATTTAATGTAGTATCTTGACGATGGGTCTGAAGTCATTTGTAGAAGAAAGGTTGTTGACTTTAGGTTTAGGAGTATGAAGCCTGATTCCAGAAGACTTGTTCTCAGTGTAAGTGACCAAAGTCTTTTGGAATCTAGCCCAAAGTGTAAGTCTGTTTATAGATAGGACATACACCAAAGTAAGCCACTTACACTGAGAGCAAGTCTTTCAAAATTAGGGCAGACATACACTGAGAACAACTCTTTTGGAATCTGGCCCACTGTGCATGGATTTTGATGTTCAGGAGAGGTGTTGCAGATGTATGATGTAGAAACAAGGATTATAGGTGACTATAGTTTGCAAGGAAGTCATATGCTTATGGTGGTTTGAACATGGAGAAGCTCAAGTGCATTTTCCTGTCTGATCAATGTTGAGGTATATTCATTTTTGATGTAACTAGAGACACCTCCACCTTTAGTACCTGTCTATGTATTAGCTGGTCTAAATGTATATAAGGCATTATAACCTTGCACTGTAAGTGGGATCTCCACAGCTTTAAACCATCTGTCAGTGACTGCACAGATGTCAACATCCTCTAGGGTGAACAGAACTTCTATGGAGGGGAATGTTTTGTTTAGACTCCTAGCATTGAGATCCAACACCTTTATATTTTCTTGGTTTCAATTTGCTGTGTCAGAAGTACTTTTACTTTGGCATTGCCAAAAAAGGCACTATGGGGAGGACAGTATTTTAGTTAATATTCAACAGCCTAGAAGAGAGAGGTGCAGGCCATCTTTGCAAAGCATCATGGTTTGTTGACAACATCCTTCCATGCTGACAAATATTGCACCCCTTTAGAATGACACCAGAAACTAAGCCAATTATTAAAATCAGTCATCTTTTATTCATATTGTGGCATCATCATTGAAGAAGGTAAAATGCTGCTCAATGCTAGGCTCATACTGTATTTCTCCATAAATAAGACCTAACCAGAGAATAAGGCCTATCATGGTTTTCCAGGATGGTCATGATATAAATAATCCCTAGTTAAGATCATCAACAACACACAACAGACATGTTGAATTATAAAATAATAATATTGACACCTGTTGACTAAGGTTATCTTACTCTGCTCACCATTTTTGGACCATTCGGATACCCAACTTCTTTTCTTTGCAGAAAGTCATGAGATTCTTTCTCCCAGGAGTCCTCCACGATTCTTACTGTGACCCTAATCTTCACTCACACTTGATGTTTGAGATCTTTGGCCCACATGCACAGGCAAGTGTACTTTGATTGGTCAAAGTACAGACAATGCACATAAAACGTGTGCACTTGATAATGAACGGGTGTGGTTGTATCTTCTTAACTGTCACCATTTTTGTTGCCACACCTGTCTTGTAAGTCTTCAATTAACCCCCCCCCCCCAGACAAGATGAGTGCAAAAAGAAAGAGCTATTCTAACGAGTACAAGAAAGGAATCATGGAGGACTCCCGGGGAAAGAATCTGATGGCTTTTTGCAAAGAGAAGAAGTTGGACCTCCGAATGGTCTGAAAATGGCAAGCAGAGTATGATAACCTCAGTCAACAGGTGGATGAGCAAAATGATAAGAAGTGCAAGTGTGGATCAGGTCGGCGACCATTATTTCCTGAGCTGGAAGACATCATATGTGAATGGATTGTTAACAGGAGAGCAAAGGCTTTGGTTGTGCACAGGGCTGATATTCAAGCATTTTCCCTTGCAATGGCACCACAGTTAGAAATATCCCCAGAAGAATTAAAAGCATCACAACATTGGCTGGATGGCTTCCTTCAGCGATATGAACTGTCTCTAAGAAGATCAACAACACTGTTCAAGCTGGAAGATACTGAAGTTATTAAACATGCACTTGCATTCAAGTTCTTTGTTGATGGCATCGACTTTTCTAAATACCAACTCTCCAACATGATTGCTATGGATGAAACTGCAGTGTTTATGGGACAAGGATCTCAAACAAGAATTGATCAGAGGGGTGCCTCGTCAATCTATATTCCTTCCACTGGTTATGAAAGTGCATATTACCTGTATTTTGGCAATTCATCTAAATGAGAAGAAAACTCCACCTCTAATCATTAGTAAGGGCAAGAACGATAAGATCTAAAGTGTTTCAGACATTTACATTTTGAAACCAAAAAGGTCTGGCGCACACACGCAGTTATAAGGACATGGGTCAATGTAATGCTGCCACTTGTTTTGCAAGGTGGAAAAAGAGGTCTACTAGTCTGGGATTCATCCAGCACTCACCACGCTAAAGACACAAAGAACTTCCTCCTTGCACAGAGAAGAATAGATCAAATAATGATTCCTGCAGGAATGACTGCCTATCTTCAGACTCTTAATACTGCAATAAACAAACCATTCAAGGACCATTTGCGCATGGAACTCAATGACTACATTGAAAATAGAATGGAGAGAAATCAGCATGGAAACTTTGTGAAGCCTAGCCTGCAAGAGGTCGTGACTTGGGTGAAGAATTCATGGGATAAAATCACTGACAGCTGTGTTGCCAATGCACTATGAGCAGGCTACATGGACAAGCAGTGCTCATTTAAGTAGAGCTCTATTGCTAGGCATGACAGATTGGGGCCAATGGTTCTGCAGGAAATGGAGTTGCAAGAAATTCAGGTTGGAATTCGGGGGTTTGAGACTTATGACAATGTTCCAGAAGAAAATGACATGACTGTATTTGAACAACGTTTCCGTTATCGAGGCAACAGAAAGGATTGCTTCTGCTTTCAGCTGCCAGCAAGCTCTTGTCAGTTTTTTGACTTTATTGTATTAAGGTAACGTTTCATTATCAAGGGGTAATTGCAAAGTAAGGCCACTAGTTCCCAGACTTCATTTTTATGACTTTCCATCATTCTTCTCTTACAGTTTGGGTAAGGAATAAATTAAGCATCACCACTCAAAAAAGTGGCAGTTATTCACCTGTTTTATTCCCCTCCCCCAATACACATGTATTGAGATTTTTCTGCACTTTCTGTTAAGCATGAAATATTGCACTGTGAAAGCCAAGGTGGTAGATATTCTGAATTTGAAATGTTTGTTGCACTGTTTATGTAGAATTCTCACACAACTGTTAACGCATTACCTAGAGCTATTGCCCAATAATGGAAAAGTACCAAATAAATGTCAGTTTGTGTACATGAATAAATGTCGATTTGTGTACATAAATAAATGTAGATTTTTGTACATGAATAAATGTCGATTTGTGTACATGAATAAATGTCGATTTTTGTACATGAATAAATGTAGACTGTTGTACGTGGGGGGGGGGGGTAAATAAGGCATCCCCATATTATAAGCCCTAATACGTATTTCAATGGAGGAAAAAGTATAAGACCCGGTCTTATTTTCGGGGAAATATGGTACCAGCCTGGGACAAGTATTGAAGAGCTCCATGATATCTGTTTTCATATAGTCTAGGAAGGTACATCTCAAGTCATTTACACCCATGTGGACTATGACTGTGTCATACTGGGGCATGTGGTTCAATGACCTGAGTGCATGTATAATGTCGTGAATCACGCCCCTGATAAGCAACTGACTGTGACTTTCTCCTTACTCACCCTGGTGAAAAGGACATCAGTGTGTCTCAGAATTGAGTCTCCAATGACCCGAATGTTGGATTATGTAGTGGTTTGTGTTATGGGCTTAGAAGTAGAGGCTCCATGAGATGTGACTGTATGTGTTGATGTGGGTCTTGTTTTGAAAGGTGCATTAAGGGCTGCTGATGGCATTTGTTATGTGTACTTCATCTAGGAGGTCTTTGGGATTTAGGAAGGTAGCATTTAAGTGTCTTAGTATATGTGAGTCTATGTGCCTGCTTTGAATTGTGTGTGATGGGTGGGTTTGCGTACTACTGACAACCCTATTGACATTAGGAGTGCTTTTATGTGAACGTTTTGCCTCCAGTGACATTGTGTAATATATCTCTCTCACTTAAAATATCAGTTTGTTTGAGAATTAACTGGTTGTCAATAAACATAGCTTCTAGTTTATTAGTGGGAGTGGTAAGCACCAGGTAACCTGTCTACCACATAAGGAGTGGTTCTGGCCCAGAAATTGTAGTTATTGACCATTTGGGCAATCTCTTCCATCTCTCTCAACTTTCTGATTTGAAAGCCTGCATTTGCACTTGTTTCTGTCCTGTAACTCGTCTAGTGCAAATACAGATTCTTAGTTTTAGCGTTTAAATTTGCTTATTCATGCTCAGCACTTGTTCAGAACTTGTAAGCACTAAATAAGCTACTAATTACTGTAGCACTCAACCTTCCACATTACCTAGAGGAAAACAGTTTTTGTACTTACTTTTCTCACTTGCTTAGAGAAAAACAGCTCTTGCACTCACTTTCCTCACTTATCTAGAGGAAAATAGTTTTTATTCAGGCATGTCCAAGGGTCAGCTCCCTGTGTTCTTTCCTGTCTATCTGATAAATCTGGGCATCTTGAGGCAATGTAGAAATTGCCTCATGTACACAGACAACCCTCTCCTCCTACCACTCATCACTACAACCTGTGAGAGATGCACTTATCTAGCCAAACTGGAGGTAAAGCTCTCTCCAACCCAGAATGAACTTGACAGTCATGAGGAGAAGGAAAACATTTGCACCACAACACAATCATCACATAGTCTCACTAAATCTACACCACCAAAATCCACACATAGTAACAAAAACATTTGCGGAGGCTTTCAATAATAATCTGTCTAAGCAACTGAGACCTCCAAAGCAGAAACACAAGCAACCTCCATCCCCCAACACAACCCAAATGACACATAGCCCACAGAATCAGTGTGCCACTAAACCACAGCCAATAAGGCAAAACAACATACCCAGCACACTAGTCATAGGTGACTCTATAGTCAGGCACACTGATGTCCCACTCACCAGGCTAAACAAGGAGAAGGTTACTGTCAGCTGTCTGTCGGGTGCCAGGATCAGCCACATAACTCACGCACTCAGGTCACTCCACAACAAGTACATATATGACTCTGTCATTGTCCATGTTGGTGTGAATGACCTGTGACGTACCTCCCTGGACTACATGAAAAGAGAGATGGAAGAGATCTCTGATCATGACCCTAGCCCTGAGTAGCATTCTGCCATCACCAAGAATGATTCCGCAGTACAAGGACAAAATGATTGACTTCAACAATTGGCTAAGCTTCTGGTGTCATTCTAAGGGGATCCAGTATCTGTCTGCTTGTTATGACATGGTCGACAGACAATGATGCTTTGCCACAGATCGCCTTCACCTGTCGCCCCTGGGATTCCAGATACTGGCTAAGGCTCTTGCTGCCCCTATAATGCCTTTTTTAGGCAAGGTTCAAATAACAAATTCACCACCGTAACAGGAACAGGCAAGCAAAAACTGAGGGTAATGCTACTCAATGCTAGTAGTCTAAATCTCAAAATGCATTCACTCGAGGCACTCCATAAAATGGAGACCATCGATATCTGTGCAATGACTGAGACCTGGTTCAAGGCTCCAGAGATCAACCTTGCACTACCAGGCTATAACTCATACCACACTTTCGGCCATGTAACCTGGACCGAAACACCAAAGGTGGAGGTGTGTCCACCTTCATTAAGGATATCCACACCTCCAGGCTAGTTCCTCAGCATAATGCATCCGAGGTTATCCAAGTGCAACTAACTCTGGGCAAAACTGCAATCCAAATTTTAGCTTGCTACAGATCCCCCACCATGCCCCAGGATTCCCACTCCTCTTTTCTTGATGTTCTGGAAAATATTAGGGTTCAACCAAACACCCTAATAATGGGCGACTTCAACTACCCCACCATTAACTGGAAAAACTACTCATGTACCAATTCCTTAGCTCAAAACTTTCTAGAATCCATAAACTCCAATGCCCTGGATCAGCTTATCCACACCCCCACTAGGGGCGACAATATCCTAGACCTAGTCATTACCAGCACGAGTGACCGGTGTTCCACACCTGAAGTCAACTCCTCATTTGTCCTATCCAACCATAATCTAATCACCCTTGATATCCACATCCCGCCCCCATTAAGGAAACCACGGTAAATAATTTCTGCAAAGCCAACTTCATGCTTCTTAAGACAGAAGTGGTGAACTACATGACACCCATGCAGATGGACAATACAGTTACAACTGCTGAATTCTACACAAATGCACTCTATAAGCACTTACACGAGTGCATGGATCGTGCTATCCCAAACAGAACCAAAATGCTATTCTTCAAAAAAAGGAAGCCAATCTGGTGGTCCCCTGCATTAAACAAACTGTACAACAGAAGGAAGAAACTGTTGCAAAAGAGAGTAAAATCCCATGAGTGGAGGAGCTCCCTGGTCAGCCTTAGTAAGAAGCTGAGATCCCTTATAAGATCCTCTAAAGCTAGCTATGAAAACAAAATCGCCACTAATTCTAAGGACAACCACAAAGCATTCCATAGCTATGTCAAGTATTTTGATGGCAACATCCAAATCTGCTCTGAGTTACAACACAAAGGCACGAAAATTACAGAACCAACTGATATTGCCAAATTCCTGGCAGATAGGTTCAGTGCTAATTCTACCCCCCCCCCTCACCCCCTAAAGGGCCCATATCTATACAGGAAGAATGAGAGTCCCTGTAATCACAACTATGCAGGTAAAAGCTGCACTCTCCAAATCCAAAAACACAGCATCCATGGGCCCGGACAACATCCCAGGCTGCGTTTTTCATGAACTTCAGAATGAACTGGCTCCCCACTTAAGCACCATGTTCAATAATAGCCTCGCATCAGGCTTTGTGCCCACTGAATGGTGCACAGCAACAGTTATAACTCTGGATCCCACTCAGTTCGGGTTTGTGAAAGGCAGATCATGCCTCCTGAACCTGATCGACTTCTTTGACTCAGTCACCAAAGCCGTAGATGAGGGTAAGGTGGTTCAAACAGCCTATATTGACCTCACCAAGGCTTTCGACACCATCCCCCATTCTGGAATTATAACTAAACTCACTAAACTAGGTATAAATCCCTACATGACAAGATGGGTTGCTAACTGGCTCACTGACAGAACCCACATTGTAAAAGTTGCAGACTCCAAATCTGACCTCAAAGCAGTGACAAGTGGAGTACCACAGGGTTCCATTCTGGGACATCTCCTGTTTGATATCTACTTCTCTGAAGTACAGGCTAACACAGAAGGCCTCTGGCTAATGAAGTTCACAGATGACTGCAAACTAGGAGCCATAGTCAAGTCCCCAAATGATGTGGACCGCCTACAGAAGGGCCTCACTGAGACAAATGCCTGGTGTCAGAGCCATGGCCTCAAGCTCAATGCCAAAAAGTGCAGTGTCATCCCCTTTGGTAAAAACTCTGTACCCATGAACTACCATATAGTCAGCAATCTAATTAACACCAAATGTGTGATAAGAGACCTTGGGACCCAGGTGGACAGTAGTCTCTCCTTTGATAGTCACATCGCCACAGTAGTCAGGAAGTTCTTCTACATGGCACACCTCATCATAAAAGGGTTCTCATCCAGGAAAAAAGAGGTCATTGTTTCCCTGTACTCGACACTCATTAGACCCATTATAGAGTACAACGCCCCTTTTGGAATGTACCTCACAAGACATCTGCAGCAGCTGCAAAGGCCATAGAAGTACCTTACATAGAGGATTACTGTCCTCAAACAAATGCCCTACACTGACCCTCTCAAAAAACTCCAGCTTTACTTTGTAGCATATCACCTACTTCGAGGTGATCTCTGCCTAACATATAAAGCCATGTCAAACTCAGAGCTGTTGGACATGCTACACCTAAAGAAATCCCAATCCCTCCGAGATACACGCTCTAGGGACCTAAACCTTATCACCACAATAAACAGAACATGCTGGAGGGATAGATTCCTGTCCCAGAGATTTCCCATACTCTGGAACAGGCTACCCATCTATGTCAAGCAAAGTTCTTCATTAGCACTCTTCAAGAAAAATCTTGTTGAGTGGATGGGAAATAGGAAATACACTCCGGGGATCATGTCTGTGTCTCTGCTCGACAGTGGCACAGGAAAATAACTTTCTTGGGTGGCGTAAGCAAGGGAACCTTGTTGGCTAGGCTTACGTAGGCCCTTGGGCCGATAGCCTAGTACCTACCTATGAACCTATGAACATGAGGCAATTTCTACATTACCTCAGAATGCCTCTATTCACCAAGCTAGTAACGAAGATAGTGGGAAAGTTCCTTTACTTAGCAATAGACCTTTCTTACTGATTAGACTGTTGGAGTGAGAATATAAAGTAGTGTCAAGAGTATCTGGTTTGCAACTCTGGGGGCAATGCTTGTAACTGCAACTAGGTATTGGTAAAATTTCAATAGTACTTTTACAGGAAAAATGTCAACTCAAGGTGTCTGTTATCTGTACAGGGCACTGCCAAATAATTGAGGGTAAATTAATAAGTAGACCCTGATAGTTTATGGATGAATTATTTAGGCAAATATTCTGAAGTTATGTTATACAGCAGGAATTCAGGCAGTATTTACTGAAAAGAAAGAATTAGCTTGCCAGGAATTATGAAAAGTGGGGAGTCAACTGAAAGGTTACTGCCTGGCTAATACTCGTGCTGGTCTCACCAGAGCTTCATGCTGCTGGGATACAATGCTCCTTTTCTTCTTCTCTCACCTGAAGCAAAACAGTATCACTAGTTCCAAGATGAGAAGCAGGCCACACGCTCTTCGGTGATTCATAGTCTTGTCCCAGATGATAAAAGGGTCGGTAGGCTTATTGTAGCCTTTTCCTGGTAGGTACTTTGAATAGCAACCAGACCAATCAGGAAGGTAAAACACAGGCATTCACTGTCCAATCAGAAACAGTCAGGAATGAACGCACTTTGCTCTTTCAACAGGAGCAAAATGTACGCACAGATTCCAAACTGGTACCTATGAAGCAGTTCTTAGGCTTTCCGGTAATCAATGGTCACTGGGAATAATGTCCCAGTGCTCCTTCTTTCGCCAGGAGCAAAGCAGAAGCACTAATTCCAAGATGAATACTCACAAGCAGAATATAGGCTCCCTCTGATCTTGGAGTAGATGTTACAGATTTTAAAGGGAAGATGGAAAAATGGTTTAATATCATAAGGGCTACAGTGTCCACCAAGCAGTTAGATATATGAAAGAGGGGGATAACTTAAGCTTGAGCTATCTAAGTGGAGAGCCACTAATTTTAAAAGAGCAATATAGACTGGAATGGGGTAGATACTTTGCATTCTACTTCTAAGGAATACAGTAGGATGGCCAATAAATTTAAATAGCTGAAAGGGAGTGATTTCACAAAATGATAATTTTGGGCTTACTCACAATAGCCAATGAGAGAGGACAGGGAATGGGATATGTGGTCAAATTAAAATAAGGGGCAGACAACTAGAAAGGCAGTTGAATTTAAAAACAAAACAGCAGCTGTGGTCACTTGCTTAGTTTAAATCTGCAATTAAAAGCAGAATAGAAGTAAAACAGTGTAAAGAAAATAAATCACAATATACAAAACAGAAGAAGGCAATGAAGCAATACAAAATATATGAAAGCAAAACCAAGCTAACCTTTCCTTGAGAGTCTGAGTGAGCTTTTCCAATAAAGAGACTTAATAAGAGTTAATGAAACTTATTAATGGTTTAGCGACCCTCATTCTCCTTCTAGGAGGTACACATCTCACTTTCTGGGAACCCAAGCTCTGGATATTTATACATAGTGGAGAAGGATGGCATATGGCCTAATCTTTATACAACCAAACAGTACACAAATCCTTGTTCTTATGCAGTGCCTTTTAATGGCTTCATTTCATAACTGGCCTACTCCACCTGCACGGGTTCCACCAACATTTCACGCAGTTTTTGCTATACATCTCAGACACTCCCTTTATCTACTAACTTTGACATTTTCATTGCATGTCAGAAGACTGCATAACTTGACATGGTGGTGCACTGCCAATATCTCACCTATCTTTGCACTCTGCTCACAGAGTCTAAAAATCTTAGTCACGAACAACAGCTTTTCATAAACCATGCAGCAGCCTGTATCTTTCTGGCATAACTCCCCACATACCACTAATCAAATAATTACTTTTTCTAGTCAACAAATATAACAGCTGTCATGAAACACACACATAACAATTGTTCATAGAAATCCGGTCTCATTTTTGGGGTATTAATCGATCAGCCATGTATGCCTCCCCTCATAACAACAGATAATGTGAGCATGCTGAGTTATAGATCAATGAAATGAATGCCTTGTGAACTGTCACTCTTTACAGCTGATCCCTGTTACAGACAACTGCTTTTGTTGCCAAAGGATGATCACCCATTGGCTGGAATTCTAACATCTTGTCTGCATCTGTCTCTTCTTAAAGTGCACCCTGCATGCAGTTCTGTTTCAGTGCCTAGGTAACTCAAGAGACTATTTTCAGCTCTTTTCTCGAGTTCTAAGAAAACAGTCCTGTCTCTTGTTTTGCCTTATTGAAGCATTTGCATTTCAAACCTTACAGATCCTACACTTCTAAAAAACTAATCTAATTAATTGTCTGTGTGCTAACTCAACAGTCAGAAATGTCCTAAATAAAGTCAATGTTTAAATTGGCTTGTTTGTACTGTAAAAAAAAATTAGATACAATGCTGACAAAGAAGCCTGTCAATCAGTGAGAATGCTGAGGTCTATATAATTTTAATTTAGTATGTGTAAAACCTTCAGTTGACCTTGTGTAGAGCTTGGAATATGCTGTATAAACAAATATATGCCATGTTTTATGCATTCCATGTCAAATATCAACATACATAAAAAATGTTCCCATCTCACTACAGTCATAAACATCACACTGCAGCATTTAAAAAGAAAATTCTAGCACACTGATTCACTCTGTAATGTGTGCAGTCATCAAATGTTGATCTTTTATGGCATCAGGTTTATTTGGAGGTCCTCATTGTCACCCTAACCCCCTTTTTCTAGCTGACCAGTAACCATCTAGATAAAAACCAAGACTGGTGTAAATATTTTTACAGTTGGTTGAACAATATGAATTAAAATTAAATGTGCTGTACTTACCGTCCCTGGAGGGCCAGGAGGGCCTTTTGGACCTATAGGGCCCTGTAAAATGAGAGGAAAGGATCATGAAATAGGCATTCACATATAATCATAAAGTTTCATAGTAGATCCATACCTCAATCACATGCTAAGCAGGTTCTTAGGATATATTTGTAATCATGCCATCATATGCATTTTAACGCTTGAATGTATATGGAAAATGGCAGCTGTCAAGTTTTTTTTTTTTTTTTGATGGGTTACCCAGTGAGAGGCAGAAACATTTTGATAAAGCATGCCCAGCTAGTAAAACTATCACCAAGCCTCATTTATAGTGGCATTTTGACAAAACATACGCAGCTAGGAAAACTGTCACCAAGCCTCATTTATAATGACATATTAATAAAACATGCCCAGCTAGTAAGACTACCACCAAACCTCAATACCATTAGCTAATACAATGTGCGATTCAGTCACCTAATTAACGTTAATTAATCCAAACTGTATAAATTAGAAGGAGACAGTATTTAACAAGCAGGATTTCACAATAGAGTGTGTGTTGGAATAAAGGTCCATTGCAGAGGACTGGGCACAATCTTTGGCTGAGTTATTCATCTACTCATGTACTGTGAACTGCAACAATCTGGCTATAAAATGGCTCATTTTAAATAAGTTGCATGCTTATACCTTAAGCAATGCATTTTAGCCAAGCCAGTGTGCTATGATTACAACAGAAATAAAACCTGCTTTAGGTTCTACCTTCATTTCCCTTACATTTTTATGGAAAACACGAGGAGATAATTATTATAGGAGTTTCAAACATGAAACTACAGGAATCATCTAGGTTTTAACAAGTAACGTCTACTGACATGATTGAGTGAAACAAATGATGGAAGGAAAGAACATTTTCTGAAAATGACTATTTCTTTCCCTTAGTGACTGCAAAGTTCCAGCAGGGCAGTATCCATTTCCAGTGGAGATCTGGAAAGTTAGTTTTAAAAAATAAACACACTCACTGAACATAAGGAGATACTATAATAATTTATACAAGGAAATGGAAATCAGTTGTAATAAAACCTATGCAAAATAGAGACAACGACTGTTAGAATGGGTAACAGAGTGGTGCAGATGTTAGTATTGCTACCTCACATCTCTTTGCTCTCCATTTCTATTTATCTGGGTTTTTGGTAGGTGTTTTAGTTTCCTTCTACATGTCCTTCGGTGTACAGGAGGTTCTCCAATATTGCTCAAAGGTATGACATGCATCCAGTGTATTTATGTGCTTGTGTATGTGTGTTTTTGTGTGTGTGTGTGTGTTGTACTCTATAATAAATCTGTATCCCTGTCAGACAGACTGCTTAACAAAAAAGAATCAGGCTTCTACATGCAGTTTTTACTAAGCTCTAGAGTAACTATTTTTGATAAGCTACAGAATATCTAATCAACCAATATCAGGCATATTTCTACAAACAAGTCTTAGAATAAAGAGCTTTTGAAGACTCGGAATCAGAACTTATTATAAAAATACCTTTTTTAATATACTTGAGGCAGCAATAGTCCAGTCTGTAATAAACATATTATTTAATAAGTTCAAGATACACCCAAAAGATTGGTTTAATATATATATATATATATATATATATAGTTCCCCTTCACAAAGTCGAACGTTAAGAAACTCAAAATGCATATGGCCGAAGCCATATGCTTGAGTCTCTAAAGCTCGACTTTGTGAAAGGGAGCAAAAAAAAAGAAAAACGTAACAAAACAAAGTGTTTCTGCAGGGGGGCAAGACCCCTGTACCCTTCCACGTGAAGGGCTGCACCCCCCTGCTACTTATTTATTCCAACTCCGAGACTGCACTACAGCACAGAAATGGAAATCTCCCATTCTGCGCTGTATGCCATTCCCCACTCACAGAGTCGAGCTTCCACAATTTTGAGCATATGGTCTCCACCGTATGACTTTTGAGACTATGGCCGTTCAACTTTGTGAGGGGGAACCATATGTATATATATATATATATATATATATATATATATATATATATATATATATATATATAGTATGTATGCATTGCCATGAGAACAGAGGAGTAAGAATAAAGGGGGTAATAACATTAGAGATCTTGAAGATCAAGAATGGAGAGGTTGATGATTACAGGGGAGCTGGTATAGTTGTAGGTCATCAGACAAAAGAGGAGAAGGGAGGTAGGTGGAATGCATGCTGTGTAGAAGACAGTACCAAGAATGTGCCATGCAACAGACACAGAATACAGATAGGAATGTATCAGGTTGGGTGGGATAAAGAATGTGTACAGAAGATCTTCTGGGTGGAGAGGACAGGACTCAGGAGAGAGAGCTGTAAGAGTATGTAGACCTGGAATGATCGGTGATAATGAGTTTAATTAGATAAGTAGGTCAGGAGTTACATTATGTGTATTCCTAGTTAACACAAACTTATTGCTTGATGGGTGGCTTAAAGGCTTTTTTGTAGAAATATGCCTGATATTGGTTGATTAAATATTCTGTAGCTTATCAAAAATAGTCACACTAGAGCTTAGTAAAAACTACATGTAGGTAGAGGCAGAACAGCACATACTGATGCAGACTAGCTGTACAAGACTGGTACTTGAAGACTGCAGATGTTGAAACAGTGAGTACCATTTCAGTGTGCCATATGGGGAGATAGATTTTATGAAGAAAGTATATGATGAGCAAGTTTAAACTGAGTGTTCATTTCAATTTCTTTTATTTCATAAGGATTTGTTTCACATAGCTACTATAATCAATGTCCACTGTTGTAAAATGTACCTTTTTGACACAGGCATGACTGTTTCACTACGGTATATATCTAAAAATCTACTATACTAATTTGATTTGCATGTTATTTTATCTGATGGAGTTCCTGCATTGCTTTTTGAACAGATAATGTTTTTCAGTTATAAACTGTAATTGCAGCTTTTGTCATTGAAATCCACTGAAAATGGGACACAAATCCAAATGAATATGCCTGTAAACAAATACAGTAACCAAACAAACAAACATAAATAAAACAAAAAAAACAAAACAAACCAGGAAACAAAAAAATCCAAATAAAGCATCTAGATTGGTCCCACTCACACGTTCACTCACGTTGCCAAACAGATAAGTAGTAAATTCCACAAAAGATGGGCGCTTTTGTCTAGAAGATCAAGACTTCATAGGTTCATAGAATAACACATTAAAAATGCATACTTCCTTTTATATCCATTCAACAGGAAGTCAGGAAGTGACAACATTAATTACACAATTAATTGGATAAAAATCAATGTAAAATGAATGTAAACAACAAATAAATAGATCTATATATGTATATAGGTAAAAATCAAATAAATAGCAAACAAATAAATAAGACAAAGACCCCCCAGTTTAATATCAAAATAGTTACAATATATAAATATAAATATATGAAGTATAAAAAACCTTTGTATCTATGGAAAGAATAATAAATATGTATTAAAAGTGTATAAATATGTTAAAAATTATTGTATTGTTACATAAAAACTAGAGAAAGGGTTTGTATTGCCTCTCTATTGCCTTTAATTTGAGTAAGGGGCTAATGGAGATATTTTCATTTAGACCTGGCCAATTACCTGCATTTAATCATAACTGCCAGTATAGTTCTCTTTTTTCTAAAAATAATGATGAAGCCTCTCCTCTTATATCCGTATTGATACTGTCTATAATAAAAAATTGAAATTTGTGATTAATGTTTTCTATAATACGTTTGCTTAGGGAACTGGTGTCTTTTTAGTTTTTAATATCATATAGGTGTTCATATATGCAGTTCCTCATCTTACAGTTGGTCTTACCAGTGTAGTAACAAGAACAGATGGTAAACATAGCACAATATATGACCTTTTCGAAACAACAGTCATATTTCTGATGAATCCTAATTTCCATATTATTAACACAAAATGAATTACTCTCTTTTATGTGTTTGCAATAGTTACATCTTCCACATTTATTCATGTGACCAACTTTACGGTTAAGATGGACATTTTTACACTCAAAAATATATTTCAAAAATTTTCCTTTTCTGTAAACTATAGTAGGTTGTAGGCCTATCAAATATCTAATGTTTTTCTCATGTCTAAGGATGGACCAATTTTTAACTAAAATATCCTTTACTATAAAACTATCTTGTGTAAAAACAGTAATAAAAGAAGTTTTAAAATCCCTACTTTCTTCAATGATGTTAGAATCAGTGTTGTTGATGGATAAAACATTATAAAGTACATCACCAGATAGTAGGAGGCAGTAAAAGCCTTGCTTCCTCTTATAAACTACCTCAATCATAATTTCAGTAATAAATTTGAAAGGATAACATCTTTTCAGGAACATAAGTTTTAAATTGTCACATTCATTCAAAAATTCATGCATAACAGAAACCATACATGTCGCACACACAAAATGGCTTTTTACAATGGCCTTCTTTTGTTTTGCAGGGGGGTGCTGGAAAAATGCAACAAAGAATTAGAATACGTACTCTTTCTGAAGATTTTTGATACAAACTTTTTATTGCAATAGTCCTTTAACAAGAGAATGTTCAGAAAAGATATCATGTTGGGGTCACTGGTGTGTGTAAACTTCAAGAAATTGGTGGTAGATTCAATATATGTTACAAAATTATTGATCTCTTCATAAGGTCCATCCCAAAAAATAAACATGGCATCCAAAAACCTAGTATAAAACTTTATGTATTTGAAGTAACAAGAAGAAAATAGGAATTTTTTCTCCCATTGCATAACCACAATGTTGGCATAAAGACCATCACATGCAGAGCCCATGGCTACACCCTCTTGTTGTAAGTATATTTCTTGAATAAATAATATACAATTGTTTTTAAGCACCATCTCCAAAAGCTGTGTGTAGACCAAAACATCAACATGAGCAATACCTTTTTCATAAAGGAACTCTATAAACCATTCTAACCCTTTAACATGGGGTATAACAGAATATAAGTCCTTGATATCAATGGTTATAAAAATGTATGTGTCTTTAAAAGGTATCTTATCTATTGCTTCAAGGAAACTCCATAAATCTTTACAGATATGTGTTTCATTGTACACAAATTCCTTTAACTTATTGTCTAAGTATTTAGCCAAAGGGTGGGTAATGGAGCCCTTTGAGTCAACTATTTGGTGCATGTGTGGTTGTAATAAATCCTTATGCAACTTTAGTAATCCAAACATAACAGATAACCTAGGATAGGGGACAGATAAATAAGTAAGTACATCTATAGATATAGATCCTTCAATAAAAAGATCTTGGAGGTAATTTCCTTATTTTATTATATGAGACATTTAATTCATTCAGAGACGATTTCCTATAAGCTTTTCCCTCTAAAATAAATAACATCTTCTTATTGTCATCCTCACAATTCATTAGAACCACCCCACCCCCTTTGTCTGGTTTCATAATTCTAATCCTATGTAAAAAATTATTTTATTTTATCAATAACTTTATTCTCACTTAAAACACTAACATTAAGGTTCCTACTTCTAAAATTAAAATTATGTATATCCAGTTCACAAATACTTTTGAATAATTGGATAGTGGGGTGAAGTGTCACCTGTCCTTGGTTATCTGTTATGTTTGGATTACCAAAGTTGCATAAGGATTTAATACAACCACCCATGCGCCCGATAGTAGACTCAAAGGGCTCCATTACCTACCCTTTGGCTAAATACTTAGACAATAAGTTAAAGGAATTTGTGTACAACTAAAGATTCATGGAGTTTCCTTGAAGCAATAGATAAGATACCTTTTAAAGACATACATTTTTATAACCATTGATATCAAGGACTTATATTCTGTTATACCTCATGTTACAGGGTTAGAATGATTTACAGAGTTCGTTTATGAAAAAGGTATTGCAAATTTTGATGTTTTGGTCTACAAACAACTTATGGAGATGGTTCTTAAAAACAATTGTATATTATTTAATCAAGAAATATACTTACAACAAGAGGGTGTAGCCATGAGCTCTGCATGTGGTGGTCTTTATGCCAACATTGTGGTTATACAATGGAAGAAAACAAATCCTATTTTCTTCTTGTTACTTCAAGCACATAAAGTTTTCTTCTAGGTTTTTGGATGACATGTTTATTGTATGGGCTGGACCTTTTGAAGAGATCAGTGATTTTGTAACTTGCATTGAATTTACCGCTAATTTTTTGAAGTTTACACACACCTGTGACACCAACATGATTTTTTTTTTGGACATTCTCTTGTTAAAGGATTATTACAATGAAAAGTTTATATCAAAAATCTTCAGAAAGAATACGTATTTTAATTCTTTGTTGCATTTTTCCAGCGCCCACCCTGTGAAACAAAAGAAGGCCATTGTAAAAAGCCAGTTTGTGCGTGCGGCACATATGGTTTCTGTTATGGATGAATTTTTGAATGAATGTGACAATTTAAAACTTATGTTCCTGAAAAGAGGTTATCCTTTTAAAGTTATTACTGAAATTATGATTTATGTAGTTAATAAGAGGGAAGTGAGTCTTTTTCCACCTCCTACTATCTGGTGATGTAATTCATAATGTTTTATCCATCAACAACACTGATACTAACATCACTGAAAAAAGCAGGGATTTTAAAACTTTTATTACTGTTTTTACGCAAGATAGTTTTATAGTAAAGGGTATTTTAGTTAAAAATTGGTCCATCCTTAGACAGGAGAAAAACATTAGATCATTGATAGGCCTACAACCTACTATAGTTTATAGAAAAGGTAAACATTTGAAAAATATGTTTGAGACTAAAAATGTCCATCTGAACCGTAAAGTTGGGCACATGAATAAATGTGTAAGATGTAACTATTGCAAACACATAAAAGAGGGTAATTCATTTTGTGTTAATCATATGGAAATTAGGATTCATCAGAAATATAACCATTGTTCCAAGAAGGTCATACATTGTGCTATGTGTACAATCTGTTCTTGTTACTAGATTGGTAAGCTAAAGAACCACATATATGAACACCTATATGATATTAAAAACAAAAAAGACACCAACGCCCTAAGCAAACATATTATGGGAAACATTAATCACAAATTTCAATTTTTTTATTATAGACAGTATCAATATGGATATAAGAGGAGAGAACTATACTGGCAGTTATGACTAAATGCAGGTAACTGGCCAGGTCTAACTGAAAATATCTCCATTAGCCCCTTACTCAAATTAAAGGCAATAGACAGGTAATAAAAACCCTTTCTCTAATATTTATGTAGCAATACAATAATTTTTAACATATTTATACACTTTTAATACATATTTATTATTCTTTCCATAGATACATATGTATTTTTATACATATATATATATATATATATGGTTCTACCTCACATAAACGAAACACCACAACACCGACAACGCAATCACCGACACCACATCACCGACAGTACAAAAACACGAAATCCCACATGCCCGACAACGAAATAACCGACGGTACACAAACACGAAACCTCATACACTTCACACACCACAATCAACAACCTAAACACATTCCCCGTCCAAAAACCACATACACAACACAAGCACACCAAAATCCCTACAAACCCACACTAAACCACACATACACAACTACCTACAACCCTGACCCAAACCCTAACCCCAAGGTCCGTCACTACCAAGACACTTACCTGACCCGCTCCTAACCCTAACTCACGTATTCCGCCCCTAACCCAAACACAATCACTACCGCACACTTACCTGACCCGCTCCCTAACCCTAACTCACTTATCCCGCCCCTAACCCAAACACAATCACTACCGCACACTTACCTGACCCGCTCCCTAACCCTAACTCACTTAACCCACCCCTATCCCCACTTACCTTACTCGCACCCTAACGTCCGTCACTACCGCATACTTACACAGCCTTTTCCCATTTCGGCATCCTCGGCGTCGGTGCTTTCATCCGTCGGGTCGGTCTTCTGCTTGTCGATCTTCTTGGTCCCGTCGCGTCGGTCTTCTGCGCTGTCGATCTTCTGGGGCTCGCGATTTCCCTGTCGATGTTCCGGCGTGTCGGTGAAGTGAGGTAGAACCATATATATATATATATATATATATATATATATATATATATATATATATATATATATTGTGACTATTTTGACATTAAAATGGGGGGGGGGTCTTTGTGCTATTTATTTGTTTTTTATTTGCTTTTTACCTATACATATATATACATATATTTATTTATTGTTTACATTCAATTTGCATTGATTTTATCCAATTAATTGTGCTAATTAATGTCACTTCCTGTTGAATGGATATAAAAGAAAGTATGCATTTTTAATGTGTTATCTGATGAAGTCTTGATCTTCTAGATGAATGTGCTTTTCTATTGTGGAATTTGCTACTTATTATCTGTTGAATTTAATAAAGTGTATACTCCTTTACATCATTCGAGTTTGGTTTTGCAACGTGAGTGTACGTGTGAGTGGGACCAATCCAGCTGCTTCATTTAAACAAATAAATAAATAAACAAATACATAAATAAACAAATAAAAATATGCTTTTCACATTCATGCCAACAGTGAACTAAGGGTTGTACAGTGGTGGGTCTTTTATAAAACTCCTGAGGCAAGTTTTGCAAAGCTACTAATATAGGTTAATCCATGCCTCTGAACTATCAATACCATTGTACTGTCAAGCTAAATCATACCTAGAGAGCAGATTTGCCTATTGTAAATAGTATTTAGCTTTCCATCTTCCTTGCTTTTTTATTTAGTAAGAGACAGTCTAATTAATCACATTTATACTAGGCTAAAGAACTACTGAAGCTCCGTATGTATGACAGCATTGTATCAAAGCTCTGTGTTTTGAATAAGACAGGCTTCTCACAATAAACTGGTTAAGATATGGAGAACAGCAAAGTGCTAAGTGTAAATGTCTTTGCAACAAGTTGCGGATCTGGGAGGGAGTCAGAGAAGATTTTCGGTGGTATGCATAGCAAGGGCTTTCCATTTTCATAGCGATGAACATTGAAGAGCGACACTATGGAGTTATGCAAATACAAGATTGTCAGGATAACCACAGAAATCTAGAAGACTTTTTGTGCACATGCCCCTTATTGGAAAAGTGTAACATGATTAATGCATAAGTGAAAGGAGGACAGCTGCTAAGCTGTTAAGAGGCTATGCATGAATGCACAAGTTTGATTCATAAACATGAATCTATAATTAACTAATTTGTATACAAAGTATGTAAATAGCCCTGAAGTTATGCCAGAAAGCAGCAGGTTTCATTCAGAATATGGGAATGAGAGGGGAACTGAATTGGTGCTTCGACATACCTAGACATTCTTACTAGATAAGTCACTTGGGTAAATATTTCATTTTGATGCTTGTGCATACCTGGACATGTTACTGAAGGGGCTCGCTTGGGGAAATATTTCATTGTAGTGCTTGTGCATTCCTGGACATATTACTCAAGGTGGCACTTAGGTGAATATTTCAATTCAGTGCTTGGGCATACTGAACCATGTTACTATAGAGGTCGCTTGGGTGAATGTTTCATTTTGATGCTTTTGCATAGTAGGACATGTTACTGAAGGGATTGCTTGGGTGAATGTGTTATTTTAGTGTTTGTGCTTACTAGGAAATGCTATCAATGGGGTTGCTGGGTTAAATAATTAATTTCTGTGTCAGGGAAGTGCTTATGCATACACAGTCAGACTGTTGAAATGACAGCTGAGCAAAATAATTTATTGTGTCATTTTATTGCTTGTGCATACTTATCACAAACTAATGAATGGGTGTTGGGGGAAATAATTCATTTGTGTGTCAAGGAAGTGCTTGTGCATACTTGGACAAACAAGTTCAAAGATTGCAGCTCCAATATCAAAGTTGAAGTACAGCATTTATCAATGGATATGTGTACCGCACGGATGTTGGACTATGAACTGCAAAACTGCCTCATTAGCATACTGTGCTTTACAAGATTTATTTGTATCTCATTATTGTTCAGGCCTTGCACATTAGCATAAATGGCCTCTATTAATTGCAACTTTGCTATGCTCCTTCACAAAAGTCAGGAATACATAAATTGCATTTGCACAAGTGACTATGAATACCTCCCATAGTCTTTCAACCTGGCCAGTAGCTAAAGGAGTTGTGAATTTTTGGAGATGATGTACTGAACATGTGTCGACAGTGCTGCAATTTTCTTGGGTGAAGTATTAGGAAAAGGATTTGGTTATCTTGGTTTTATTTTGATTTGCTTGAATAGAGGAAATTGTTCATAGGTTCATAGGTTAGTACTAGACTATCAACCCTAGGGCCTGTACAAGCCTAGTCATAACAATTCCCTGGCTAATTCTTCCCAAAATATTTAATTCCTTGGACCCCTGTCTATCAGGGCGACTTACGTGATCCCCGGGGTAAATTTACTATCTCCCATCCAGTCATCAAGGTCCTTTTGAAGAGGGCCAAGGAGGCACTCTGCTTGACATGTATCGGTAGTCTTTTCCAGGGTATGGGGAGTCTCTGGTTCAGGAACCTATCCCTCCAGCATGTTTTGTTCATTGTGATGACAAGGTTTAGGTCCATGGAGCATGTGGTTCTGATGGATTTGGATCTCTTTAAGTGTAGCATGTCCAAAAGCTCTGGGTTTGACATGGCCTTGTATGTTAAGCAGAGATATCCTCTGAGTAGACAACATGCAACAGAGTATAGCGGGAGTTTTTTTAGTCGGTCAGCATAGGGCATCTGCTTTAAGCCTGTGATTCTTTTAGTGATGTGTTTCTGAAGCCTTTCCAGTTATTGCAGATGTCTTGCAAGGTGCATACCAAATGGGGCGTTGTACTCTATGATGGGTCTAATGAGGGATGAATTCAGTGGGACAATGACCTCCTTTTTTCTGGATGAAAAGCCCTTAGTGATGAGGTGCACCACATAGAATGATTTCCTGACTGTTGTGGTGATGTGGCCTGTGTTCCTAAGTCTCTTATCACACTTTTGGTGTTTAGTGTACTGCCACATATGTGGTAATTCATGGGTACATGGCTTTTGCCAAAGGGGATGACTATACACTTCTTGGCATTGAGCTTGAGCCCATGCCTCTAGCATCAAGCATCTATTTCTGTAAGGCCCTTTTGTAGAATATCTACATCATTTGGGGATTCAATAATGGCTCCCAGTTTACAGTCATCTGCAAAATTTGTTAGCCAGAGTCCCATAGTGTTGGCCTGAACTTCAGAGAAGTAGATGCCAGACAAGAGCTGTCTCAGGACTGAACCCTGAGGTACTCCACTTGTCACTTGTCTGGAGCTGGATTTGGAGTCAGCTACTTTTACAGTGTGGGTTCTGTCTGTAAGTCGGTTGGCAACCCATCAAGTGGTGTGGAGATTTATACCCAGCTTAGTAAGTTTATCTATGATTCCAGAGTGGGGGATGGTGTTGAAGGCCTTGCAAGGTCCAGATGGGCTGTGTGGACCACCTTACCCTTGTCCACAGCTCTAGAGACTGATTTGAATAAGTCAATCAGGTTCAGGGGACAAGATCAGCCCTTCACAAACCCAAACTGGGTGGGGTCCAGTGTTTGAAGGTTGCCAATATCTTTTTTTATAAGTTCCATGATAATATGTTCCATGGCCTTGCAGATCAGGCTCATCAGACTGATGGGATGGTAGTTCCCAGGATCTAAGGTGGATCCCCCCTTGTGGAGTGGGATAACTGTAGCTGTGCATCACTCAGTGGACATGAATCATGAGGTGAGGCTATGATTAAACATGACACTTAGGTGAGGTGCCAGTTCATTTTGTAGTTCATGTAGTACACAGCCCGGGATGTCATCTGGTCCCATGGATGCTGTATCCTTAGCTTTGGAGAGTGTGTTTTTTACTTGTGTGGCCATGATTACTGGAATTTGGCAATCTTTCATTATTGAGATGGGCCCTTTAGGGAGTGAGAGGGTGGTGAAGTTGGCACTAAATCGATCTGCCAGGATATTGGCAATGTCCTTGGGATCAGTATATTTAATGCCATTCTGTTGTAGCTCAGATCAGATCTAAGCATTGCCATTTAGATTCTTGACATAGCTATAAAATGCCTTGTGGTTGCCTTTGGAATCTTTGGCAATTTTATTTTTGTAACTAGCTTTGGAGGATTTTTATGAGGGATCTCAGCTTCTTACTTAGGCTGGTAAGGGAGTTTTTTGCATCCTGGTATTTCATCTTTTCTGCAACAGTTTCTTCCTTCTGTTGTATAGTTTCTTTATGACAGGGCAACACAAATTGGCTTCCTTTTTTTGGAGGAGAGTATCTTGGTTCTATTTGGGATGGCACGATTCATGCACAAGTGGATGTACTCATACAGTGCTTTAGTGTAGGATTCGGCAGATGAACTTTCAGTTCCCATCTGCATGGGTGTCATGAAGTTTGTCACTTCTGACTTGAGTCGCATGAAGTTGGCCTTGGAGATGTTTTTTATGGATGTTTCCTTACTGGGGGGGGTGTGGATGTCAAAGGTGATTAGCTTATGGTCAGACCTAACCAACAAGGGGGTGACCACTGGTGTGGAGCATTGATTTCCCATGTTGGTAATGACCAGGTCCAGGATATTGGAGCCCCTGGTGGGACTATGGATTAGTGGATTCAGGGTGTTGTAATTTATGAATTCCAAGAAATGTTAGGCAAATGTGTTGGTACATGAGTAGTTTTCCCAGTGAATGGCAGGGTAGTTGAAATCACCCAGTATTAGGGTGTTTGGTTGTATCTTAATATTTTTCAGTATGTTTAGAAAGGTGTAGTGAGAATCTTGGGGCATGGTCAGGGATCTGTTACAAGTTACAATTTGGATTGCAGTGTTACCTTGTGTTAGTTGCACCTGGAGAATTTCATATGCATTGTGTTGGGCAACTAGCCTGGAGGTGTGAATATCCTTGGTGAATATGGACACTCCTCCACCTTTAGTGTTTCGGTCCTGGTTTGATGGCCAAAAAGTGTGGTAAGAGTTGGAGCCTGGCATTGCTGGGGTGCTCTCTGGAGCCTTGAACCAGGTCTCAGTTACTGCACAGATATCGGTGTTCTCCATTTTTAGGAGTGCCTCAAGAGAGAGTGCATTTTGAAGTTTAGACTTCTAGCATTGAGTAGCATTACCTTCAGATTTTGCATACTTGTACCTGATACAATGGTGGTTTTGTCCTTTGAGCCTTGCCTAAAAAAGGCACTATAGGGGTGGCATGAGCCATAGCCAGTAACCTAAATCCCTGGGGCGACAGGTGCAGACCATCTCTGGCAAAGCTCTGTAGTTTGTCGATCATGTCATGCCAGGCAGACATACTGGATCCCCTTTGAATGACACCAGAAGCTTAGCCAATTGTTGAAGTCAGTCATTGTGTCCTTATATTGTGGTATCATTTTGGGCAAAGGCAGGATGCTACTCAGGGCTAGGATCATACCTGCATGAGTCACATGATCCAAGAGCTCTTCCATGTCTCTTTTTGTGTAGTCCAGGGAGATACGTCTCAAGTCATTCACTCCAATATGGACAATGAGAGAGCTTTATTTGTACTTGTTGTGGAGTGACTTGAGTGCATGCATTATGTGGCAGATCCTGGCACCTGATAAGCAGCTGACTGTAATTTTCTCCTTGTTCAGCCTGGTGAGTGTGACATCAGTGTGCCTGACTATAGAGTCACCTATGTCTAAAGTGTTTATTACGTTGTCTTATCTTAGGGGCTGTTGTTGGGTAGCACAGTGGTGTTGTGAGCTATGTGATACTTTGGTTGTGATTGGTGTTTGTTTCTGTTTCAGCTTTGGAGGTCCTTATTGCTTGGGCAGGTTAATGTTAGGGGCCTCCGAATATGTGTGTTTAGTATTGCTATGTGTGGGTGTTGGTGGTGACAGTTTTGAAGGGGTATGTCTTGCTTGAGGTGCAGTGAGGGTGTTAACCTTCTCCTCTTGATTGTCTAGCACAATCCTGGCTGGAGAGAGCTCTGCTTCCAGTTTGGCTATGTAAGTGCATCTCTTGCAGGTTGTAATGTTGGTTGGTAGGAGGAGAGGGTTGTCTGTGTACATGAGGCAATTGCTGCATTACCCCAGTATGCCCAGATTCACCAGGTGGACAGGAGAAATCACCATATGCTGACCCTTGGACATGCCTGGTTAGGTGCTTTTTTTCCCTTCCCTTGGCAAGTTACTTTGCAATTATAGGCTGTTTAGTGCATACGATTTATTTCTCCTTATTAAAAAGGAGAGTTGAGTCCTTGTATCAGTTTAAGGCTTCCTAGTGCTTTCCAGCAGGTTTTAGAGCAAGTGCTAGTCACAAGGACTCCAACCAGAAAGAGTCAGGAAACAATGCACTAGGACTGTTTAGATATTTCAGAAATGTTTTGCTACAATAGGAAGAAGATGTTTTCATACTGTATGATAGATTTTCCATACATTACCATGTTGGATAATGCAGGCATTTATTTTTAAGAATATAGAAGGATGTGATTGTGGCACTATGAACATAATGGATACAAATGTATTGTTGAAGATTGACTTCAGAGGTGAGATTAACAAACTACAGTAGGCACCAGATGATAATCTGAAGGCAGATGAAGAAGGACAGAAGATAAAAGCAATTTATAGCCCTTACAGCTGAGTATCTTATTCCTTTATAGTGACATCACTGATTCTAGATACCAAACATTGGTAGATAATTAATAGATTATCACTAACAGTGCTGGCTACAACTTCTGCTACTATAATTTTGTCAAATGCAGACATGATGATCTAGATAGGAGTGTTACTGCTGTCAGTAACTACATTGTGGTAAGAGCATGATTATTTGGGTTAGGTCAAAAAAGCTGAATCCTGGGGTTAGAACCCTGATCTTGGGAATCTTACAATTCAACGTTCAGATCACACAGAAATACAAGTTTATTTCTTATGTAGGAGAACAGTAAGTGAAATATCTCATTGGCAATGAAATCATTGACTCTGGTGCAATGTGGAGACAAGCAACTCTATGGGAAACTGAATTACTGCTCTTAACCAAGATAAGAAAGTATTCTCTGAGGATGATGATGACATATGGAAGTTGTGGGGGGGTAGAGAATATTATCAGTAAATCAACTCCAACATCACACAACATTGGAGGAAAAAAATGAAAACTTCCACTGTACTGTACCACTGGCTCTGATGACATAAGCCAATGTGGTTTTAATACAGTGTGATGAAAAGAAACTGAAGAATAGCAGTTCACACAAACTAAACTCGTCATAAGCCACGAATACTTAGAATGTACGATAAGAGACAGGCTAGTCTTAAACTAGACTTTTATATCTATGGAAAACTCTGGCATGACCAAGGTTTCCCCCCCACAATTCATCTTCCAAATGTATTAATTATTTAGTCTGGATGGCTCTGTTAATGACTTTCTGGGAGGGCGCAGTCAATGAAAAGTAATATGACATATTAGAACATATCTTGATGACGTGTCTTCAATAGATGATGGTATGGATTGGATTAATGAATTAATGTTAAATGGCAAGTAGTCATGTTCAAAATGTGCTGCATTTTTAAAGAAAACAAATTTGGGGACTGTCTCATGTTTAAATATTGCGTGGGCTCCTGTTGCATGTTCATGGACTATATGTGTGATCCCTGAATCCCTGAAGAGTGAGAATTTAAGTACAATTATTGTCAAATATGTACTCTCAGAGTTACTATGTGTAAGAAGAAAGGGTGAGGGGGTACAGCCCCCACATCATCGATGCATGGATGCTTGCTCCATATAAAAATGTTTCTTTAGGCATGGCAAAGTATTTCATACTTCACCGCTACATTCTGAGGATTGGACATAATTATTTGGAGTCTCAGGACTCACGTTGTAAAGTCTCAAACTACTAATATGGGACTGCTGATGGGTATACTTGGCTAGTCCATAAAGGAAACATGGGCATATAAAAGACTGACTGATGTAAATTATATGTAACTGGAACATGGTATATTAAAATGAGTGTTTCTAAGCTGACTATATTTAGATGATGTAATGAGGTAATAGGACTGTGTGCCCTTCATGGGTCTATTGATTCTTGGGTTGCGAAATACACAAGGAGAATGATGTATTAATTAGATGTCCATTTTGTAAAGAAGGTTTAAAATACTCCAAGAGTAAGCAAGAAAATGTCTCCAATGAAATTACTTAGGAATATGATGTCAAGAAGTGACAACAGAAGATTGTTTGACACGATCTTAGGTTTAGGGTTCAAATTGTTGTTCTGAATGCATAGCAAGATTTGTTAGACATGCCTAACGTTTGAAGATGAGACTAAGGGAAGGGTTACACCAGGAAAGTAAGGGATGTAATTATCAGACCGTGGGGGGGGGGGGACTGCTGCGTGACAACCCAGTAACTAGATATCACAAGACAACAGGCCAGTCCTTGGACTGCCTGCATGTCACTAAAGTGTTTATTGGAATATTGGAAGGAAGTGCCATAAACTAATGTTAAGGATAAGAAGATTATGACTATATCATTATTATGAACTGAAATAAATTACGCTTTATGAAGACACTTCCCTTTTTTAAATTCGCCAAATATTTAGGATTTCTTATAGCTTGACATGAAAGGACTATTCCTAAGTCAGAGTTCGATGAAAGTTCATAAAATTGTATTTCACTCAGTCTTTGATGTTTGCCAAGATGATCTTCTTACCACCCAAAATTTACCCAGAATTACCTTTTTCTACAGTTCATATGAAGATATACGTATTGGTAGCACATGTAAATTTGCTTGAAAATGATTATTTACTAACCCTACCACGTGTAGTAGAATTGGTTCTAAGTATTTTATTTCCATATTGCTCTAGTTTTAGCCTGCATATTCTGGCATTTTGTGGCTTTACTCAGCGCTGTGCCTCAGTATGTAGAACACTATAACTGCTAGGTATAGATATTTTAATAATTCATGCTACTTTTGTTCTTTTTTTCTTCGGTGTGTAGTTTTCTTGCTTTCTTGATTATTGGTATTGGATGATCCAGTCTGATCAGAACTCCATTTTTAATAATAACTTGTGGTTCACATTCACAGTGCTTCCCAGCTACCCGTATGTTGCAGTGTTTGCACAACCCTCCATGTAACAATCCTGCCACAATACTATGGCTTTCCCTGTTACTCCTTTTATCATGGTATTGAATTTGGCTGAATTCTGTGAAGAGGTTTTTCTCAGGGAGATGCTTTTGCACATAAAAATATGCTAATTCTTGGCAACTGTGATTGTTCTACTAGACATTACAGGGTGCTAAAAGTATTTTTTCTAGCTACTTAGTATATTATAACAAAGACCTGTAAGAATAGAGTTAGGGTTATTTATTTGATGGAAAAGAAAGATGAGAATTATTTGCTATTATTTGCAAGGTCAAGTTCTAAGGTGTTTTTTAAAATATATTTGTAGTGCTTTTAGGTGACTATCAAGTGACAACAAAGACTGATTGAAACATACAGAAGCAGATAAAAATATATTCAGTGCTTTTAAAAGATTCAGCTAGCGCAGTTATACTTGCCATTGCATACCATTATTGAAAAGATTAAAGTTTAAAGGGCTGTGCCACTAAAATGATGATGAATAAAATTATTAGCAGCACTGCAAACAAATATATAATATCTGAATGATCATGTTTTCATGCTTTCATTGTTTCTGATTTTGATGTATCATAAATACCTTCCTGAAATCAACTGACATGATGTTATACATGACAATAAGTTATTTGACTATAAGACAAATAAAGGGGAGTTTATAAAAAAATAAAAAAGAAAAAAGAAAACAAAATACTGGCATCCGGTCAATGACTAATGCCATGGTGTTGTAATCAAGGAATTCAAAGCCTATCAGCCTAAAGAGAAATGTGTACCTTAATCTGTTTTGCAAGTTTCTCTGATGAGGGAGTACAAGTATTAAACAGGAAATATTTTATATTCATTCTGTTTGTTTTAGACCTCTTGAAATTCTAAAGTGGGAACACAAAACTGAAAGATACAGCAGATAAAAAAATTCACAAGTGAAAGTAGCATTGCTAAATATTCAAAATCTCAAGAATAATGTGAGTGACTTAAAAGATTTTGTCTGCATAAAGGATGTTGATATGCCTACCACTACCAGAACTCAGATTAAATATGCAGAATGTGTGCATAATTTCTAAAGTATAAACCTCTTTTCATTGTTGAAGATCCAGTGGGATAGGCAGTAAGCCTCTATGTTTGTAAATGGGTACCTAAAATGCGAAAACCAAAAACCAACTCCTGAAACACATCTTTATGTGAGAGATGTAGTTACACTATGATTTTGGAGGCAAGACTCTCACATAAGGACAAACTGAATGCCAAACAGGTTGTCCGCACACACACATGTCCCACACTAAGAACATGACACATAAACCTACATATGCATAGGTACTCACTAGTAACTTACCAAAAGATCAGAGGCCTCCCAAACAGAAACTGCTTACACTCATAACAATGCAAAAAACAACTACAACACATAATAAGACACATTCTAGTGTCCCAACAAATAAGCCCATAAGGCGTAACACCATAAAATCTAATGTATTGATCATAGGTGACTCCATTGTAAGAAAAATAGATGTTCCCCACCAGGATGGATAAGGAGCAGGTTATGGTTTGCTGTCTGTCAGGTGCCAGGATCCATCAAATCAGTCAAGCACTCAAGTCACTCAACCACAAGTACCAGTATGACTCTGTCTTAGTCCATGTGGGAGTGAATAACTTGAGATGTACATCATTGGGCTATATGAAGAGAGACATGACTGAGCTCTCAGATTATGTGTCACAGGCAGGTACAAATCTTGCCTTAAGCAGCATTCTACCTTCTCCAAGGATGATGCCACAATACAAACAAAAAATGATTGACTTTAACAACTGGCTTAACTTCCGGTGTCAGTCCACAGTGATCCACTCTCTGTCAGCCTGGCAAGACATGGTCGACAGACCACACTGCTTTGCCAGAGATGGTCTGCACTTGTCTTCTCCAGATTTTCAGATACTGGCAAAGGCATTAGCAACCCCTATTGTGCCTTTTTTGGGGAGTGTCAAAATAACCAACCTCCCAACATAACAAAATCCTCTCTAGATAAACTCAAAGTAATGCTGCTTAATGTTAGGAGTTTAAACAAGAAACTGCACTCCCTGGAAGCACTCCTTACTTTGGAAGATGCTGATATCTGTGCAGTCATCAAGACATGTTTCAAAGGTATGCAAAGCCCCATGCAGGGCTCCAATGCCTTCCATATGTTCAGACTACAAACTGAGCATAAAAAAAACAAAAAAAACAAAAAACAAAAGGAGGAGGTGTATCCATCTTAATTAAGAGTAAGTACACCTCTAGACTGATCAAACAGTAAGACTGTATTGAGGTACTCCATGTCCAATTAACTATAGGCAATCCCCCTACCCCATCATAGCTAGATATGGGTCCCCCACCATGAAACAGGAAAAGCATACCGCATACCTGGACTTTCTGGAGTGACTTGTCATACAGCCTAACAACTTACTCATTACCATACCATCAACTGGGAAACATATACGACCACAAACATGCCAGCTCAGAGGTTCTTGGAATTTATCAATACAAACACTCTGGAACAGCTAGTTAGCACACCCACAAGAGGCTCATATATCCTGGACATAGTACTCACTAACATGGGAAAGCATTGCACCCCCCTCCTCCTGTGTGATGTCCTCCCTGGTATGATCGGACCATAATTCAGTCTCATTTGATGTAATGATAAGTCCAGATAACCCATCAAGCTCAAAAAATGCTTAAGAATTTTTCAAAGATAAATTACTTCCTACTAAGTGATGGTATAAGAAGTTTCAAAGCTCCCTCAAGTACAAATAACACAGACTCCTATGCAGAGGTGTACACCAATGCCTTCTGTAACCCCTTAGACAGTTGTATAGAATTGGCTGCACCTGACTGCATTAAAACCAGGTCTTGCCAAAAAACAAGCCACCCTGGTGGACCCCTAGTATAAACAGGCTACACATTAACAGAAATAAACTAATGTCCAAAAACAAGAGAGAACTGGCTCAACAGAGGAGGAAATCCCTCTCTAGCTTAAACAAACAAACAAACAAATCAGAGATCTTGTCAAGTCCTGCAACGCTAATTATGAGTAAAGATAACCTTCCTAGCTAAGGATAATCACAAGTCATTCTTTAGTTACATCCAAAATCTAAAAGGGAATACTCATCTCTATGCTAAACTGGTTGTGGATGGCATCAAGCATACCCAACCAGATGTAATAGCCAACCTGCTAGCTGACAGATTTGGAGCAAACTTCATCCTCTTGTCCAGTCCAGTCATCCCCCAAAGTATACCTCCCACCATTCCTCAGCCTATTATCTCAACAGACCAAGTCATCTCTGCACTCTCCATGGCCAAAAACACAGCATTAATGGAACCAGACAACATTCCAGTTTGTCTTTGAAACAACTTAAAACATGACCTAGCAGACCCACTTGGATTCCTGTTTAACCACAACCTGTGAACTGGCTATGTTCCTGAGGAATGGATGACAGTGTGATATTCCTCTACTGGGTCATTAATCAAGGAGCCTGAATCCACACCCCTTACACCGGTGAGGGCCATTTACGTGGAACAAAGACAAACAATCAACCACTCAGGTATTATAGAGAAACTCTCTCAGTTGGGAATTAACCTCTACATTACCAGATGGGTAGCCAATTGGCTTACTGACAGAACACATGCTGTCAAAGTGGTTGACTTCACCTCTAGTAAAAGACCAGTCACCAGTGGTATACCGCAGGTTCTGTGCTGGGCCCCTTACTGTTTGGAATTTATTTCTCAGAAGTCCAGGCAAACATGGACGGACTGTGGCTAACCAAGTTCACTGATGATTGCAAAGTGGAAGCAATCACTGAGTCCCCAACAATGTAAATATATTGCAGACAGGGTTAACGCCAGTGGCAGCTGGTGACTTCAAATCAAAGGAGGGCTTCAGGAGACAGCTGAATGGGTGAGGTCAATGGGAATGGGGTGTGGCCAGCCAGAAAGGGGAGGGGCTATGGTCAAAACCACAAAAACTGTAACTTTAATTAAATACGCTGGCCTGGGTGCCAAACCGTCAGTATGCAAGTCCAATCCAGACAAAATGAAGTGTAGAAGAAAAAAGTATTTCAATGCATTGGCTGCATGACAGCTTACTTAATATCTAGATGGAAACAAAAAGATTGTGAGGCATGAAAAAATAAATTACTTTTTAACTACATTACTGGACTGCCAGTAAAAATCAAGTATAAGAAAAACAAGCAGCACTCAACTCAAATCACTTCTCCTTGCACTGCAGTTCTAATTATAATTTATATTCATCTTTATTAAAGTACCAAGTGACATGCTGAAAGTAGCAATCTCTGTGATCTAAAAAAGACCTGCTGCCTGACAACAACTATCTACTTGCTTCATGGGGAAACATGGTCAAAGTAAAAAATGAAAAGCAAACAAGAAACAAGCTCAGGATACATTGCTTAAAGGATTACAGTACAGGTAATGGACCACACATAATAGATTGGCATTCTGTGTGGTTTACAAGTAAAGCCTGCAAAGATGACTGAAAGTCTCCAACAAATGTAATGAGCTTCTTAAAGTAATAGTGTAACCCTGTCCTACAAATACTGTCATATGCATTTCAATACCCAAGGCTTATACATTATCTAGTTATGCAAGTATTCTCTGCATGGCAACAGAAAGGCTTTCACTGTTGGCAATTCTTTAACAGTATGCTTATTAAAGCTTACTTGCATCTTACAATCTCAGACAAGCTTACCTGATGGTCATTAAAGCATGGCTAATTAAACACAGAGCAACAGGCACTTTCTGAATAATAATAAGCATAACTCAACAGTATAAAAATATGACAGAAACCAGAACATTTTTCAAAATCAAGGACAGAATAAAAGTAGTACTTGTGTCTACCTTGGATGGGGGATACTCTGCACATTTACACTGCATAACTGCTCATTGCCTTGCTTGGACACATCCAGAGTCACTACATGGGGGAGTGGGGTGCAACAAGTATGTCACAATTTGAAATGTCTCTGGCTGACTATGATGGCCCTGACACATCTGTCATATCTCTCAACCTCAGAGCAAGAAATCTGGACAAAGCCATACATAGAAGTGGGACAAAGGCCCAAAAATAAGGACAATTTTTAAATATTGCTCTTATAAACTTAGAAAGATAATATAATAGTAGGTCTAGCATTAGTATGCATTTTCTGAAGGGTATGAAATCTGAAACTCAAATGTCTGTCATTATTTTTTTAACTTCAGTCTTTAAATGATCTGCCACTAATTTGCCAATAAAAAAACACAAATTTATGAAAAATGGACCAAAAATGTAATGCAAAAATATAAAATAGCTACACAATACAGCTGGGAACCTGTCAAAGAAGGGACACTTTTTTAATATTAGTACTGCTAACTTGAGCAGCTGACAAAATAAAAGAATCTACATGCATTTCTGAAATAAAAGTAATCTATAATTCTGATTATTACAGTTATTTCTTAATTGTAAACCGTCCACGTTTTCTTCCAAAATTGTCATTTTTGCGGAGGGATTATTAGGGGAAGAGCAATGTTTTGAGCCAAAATAGGGGACAGTTGAGAGGTTTGGATATGCCTAATTCTTTAAAGCAATTTATTTGCACGTACCTCTCAACCTGTTAATGCAGGAAATCTGGACAAGGCCAAATATACTGGGGGAACATATAAACAGTACAAAAAATTGTTGTATAAATTGAGACAGTTAACAGAATAACAGGTCTTGCTTTAGCATGCATTTTTCTGAAGGTTATGAAGTCTGAAACTCAGTGTCTGTCATTATTTAGTGACTTAATTCCTAAATTATTTGCCAGAAAACCACACATTTTATGAGGAACAAACCAAAAATAAGAAGCAAAAAATCTATTCATTCTGTGACAATCTGGACAGTTGAGAGGTATAGTTCAGCCGGGGCTGCCTTTGAGTTTGCAGCACTTCCCCCTCACAAAATCATGGTTGAATGGACACTCCCACCTGCAGCCATTCCAATAATCCATTACTTGGCTGTTTCACTCCAGTTACCATAAACACTAAATGTGCATACTGCTTTACTTCTGCGATGATTTGGACTTCATTTGAAAGTTTTATTTTGCATTTTACAGCACAAGCACTAAGACATCTGCTAAGCAAAGCAATGCAATCTCACAGTGAAAACAGACTTAGCATTAAACCTTCTCTGCCCTTGAAACTCACATTCATTGAAACAGCATTGAAACCCACATTCAAAGAAAATGCATTTTGCCAGTGGCAGATAAAGATTAACTTTAGGCTGTTTTCAGATCATAGGCCCCTTGCACACGAAACATGCATGTGGTCTTTGATACACCTTTCTGATTGTATTAAATTATATTCCTTTTACAATACAGTACAGTTGTAGAGGGCATATTAAATTTGTTTTGAACATTTTTCCAGTAAACAATGAAACAAAATGCATGCACCAATAATGACAAAACTGCCCAATTCAGAACATTTCTATCATAAAAGTCTATTCAAACGTCTACAGCCCACCAGTATCAGAAAATATGCACAATCTCTGAAGAAGTAAAAGTCATCTAAATAATTCCACATTAAAGAAATCTGTAACTAATGAAGAGGTTGCTGCTAGCAAACAACTTTATATTTCATTGTTTCATCTACAAATAAAGTGCCTGTTGCCCTTGAGGAATAAATTGCTTATGTTGCATTAAAAAAATGATAAGCTAGTAATATTACAATAGGGAATGGATGGCAAACTGACAACAGGTTCATAGTTACTAGGTATCTTCACCAAAAGGACCGCGGCATCCACCCTTGTTACAATACAGTGCAGTATCAGCAATACATCTACATACTGTGGGAGTAGACCCCACAGCCTTCTGCATCAAAAGCAAGTACACTACCAGTTGTGCTATTAACAATGCAAGCAGACTCAACATAAGCATCATTAAACTTTTGTTCCCCTGCAGCTCTCAGCTTCTTGTAAAATCTACTTGACACTTAGCTGCATCTCTGAACTTTGCAGCACAAGAAATCTGGAAAAAGTCAAACTTTAGGGGGGGGAGGCAAAAGACCAAAAACCATGGACACATTTTAAACATTGCTTGTATAATGTTGGAACATTGCTAGAATAAAATGCTGTGTTGCCACATACATTTCACTGCCAAGTATTGAACCCAGGACCCTGTGCAAAATAGTCAGAGCAACATACCACTATACCAAATCATCCATTTTATGAAAGTGAGGAAGACTGAAACTTAAATGACTACCATTTAGTGAATTCAGTTCTCAACATAGCTGTCAACATCTTAGCACAAAACACTTGAACAAAGCCAATAATGAGGGAATACATCCCCCAAATATATTCATTGAATGTAGTTCTCACCATAGCTCTCAACCTCTCAGCAAAAACACATAGACAAAGCCAGTAATGGGGGAATACAGCCCCCAAACATATTCAGTGAGTTCAGTTATCACCATAGCTCTCAACCTTGGCACAAAAAACCTGGACAAAGCCAATAATGGGGGAATACAGTCCCAAAAATAGGGACAAATTTCAAATATCCATCTTATAAACTTAGAAACTTGCTATAATAATAAGTTTTGTGTTACCATGTACTTTTTGAAGAATATGAAGTCTGAAATTCCAGTGCTTGTCATTTTTATTTATTTAACATTTGTTAACCAGGAAAGTCTGACTTGGAACAAAAGCCAATTTTTGGCAGAGGCACAGGAAAAAACACTCCAGACACATGTCTTTGTAAGATGGAAGGAGACCAGAGCAAACCCACGGAGGACATGCAGATTCCACATAGAAGGCACCCCAGCCAAGAATCAAACCAACATGTAGCTGTCATGCAACAATGCTACCACTGCACTACTGGCTGTGTTAAGAAACAAAAATATAGAAACCACAGATTTAATGAGGAACAGAACAAATATAAGGCAAAAAATCTGCATTTTATTTACAAATGGTGATGGGTAGGGAATTCAGGCTCTTGCCACTTGGGCCCAAGGTACAGGGCTCAAGCCTTATTCTCTACCCACTACCATGTAGCAAGTGGGACATTACATACATACACACACACACACACACACACACACACACACACACACACACACACACACACACACACACACCATGAATCCCAGTCAACACAAGTTATGTGAATCCAGTATGTCCCATCACTGCCATGCTGAAAGCTCCATAAACCCAAACCTACAGTCTCCATTCAAAAATAAGTCCAATCAGTACCGTGCACTCTCCAACGAAGTACAGTCTGTCTCCATGCAAAAGCTCCCATTAGCTCCACAAACCAAACGTACTGCGCACACACAATAAAGTCCCGCCTGCAAGAGCCTGATTGGTTCACTGCAAATGATGCAGTCTGACATTCCTCTGTTCTGTGTGGCCATCACCACACAGACTTCTGGGCATCTGTGGGGCATCTCTGTCTTTCCCCCTATCCAGACTGCTTTCAAAAAAGTCTGGAGTTGTGTTTGCGAGTCCAGTGCATGCATGGAGTGTCTGGGACTTGTAATTTTAAGTTTGCTATTTTTTTATATGTTTATGTTTATTTTAAATGTTACTTTTTTGTTTTTCTACAGAGGTGGGAGGGCTGCAGTCCTATAGCATGAGCTGCCCCTGGTTAACGCAGACAAATGATCAGTGCCAAAGCCACAGATTAAAGATAAATGCAAGATAATGCATTATTATTCCCTTTGGGAAAGCTGACATTCCTACTAATTATATTATAGATAGCACCCCACCAATAGTAGGCCCAGTGGTACATGATCTGGGTAATCAGGTTTATAGCAATGTGAACTTTGACCATTGCATATCCACAGTAGTAAGAAAAGCCTTCTATGTGGCATATCTTATAAGTAAAGCCATCATGTCTACATCTAAGGATGTTATAACTCCATTATACTCGGTCCTCATCAGACCAGTAGTTGAGTACAATGCTCCCTTTTGAATGTACCTCACCAGATACCTGCAACAACTGGAAAGACCACAGAGGTTTCTCACCAACTAATTACAGGGTACACAAAACAAGTCTTATGCGGAAAGAACAAAAGCTCTGTCACTATATTCTGTCTCCTATAGCTTGCTAAGGGGTGACCTGTCCTTGTTACAGGGCAGTCTCTGACCCAGCCCTAATGGAAATGTTGCACATTCTTAAATCAAACTGCATGAGGGTCACTCACTCCAGGCATCTTAACCTAGCCTCTGACATGAACAGGTCATGCTGGAAGGATAGATATATCTCTCAGAGACTGTCACTACACTTGAAGAAACCTTCTGTTTTTAAGTGAAACACAGCCCCTCAATGACTCTCTTCAAATGCAATCTATATCAATGGATGGGTGACTGAAAATTCACTCCTGGGGTGGTGCCTATGTCCTTACTGGACAGAGGAAGTCATTATTAACTACCATAGGTCTTTACCTCTGTGAACTTCTCTCACCTAACCACCAACAATTAGGGCAACTCAGGATAAATATGTCTAGGCTTGAAAGGGCTCTAGGGATGTTAGCCTAGTAAAATTCTATGAACCTATGAACCTATAATGGAAAATGTCAAAAAATTACTAATATCAGTAGTACTGAGTATAATATTATAGGAACATACTGTCACATTTATGTTCCATATGGAAAATGTGGATAGCCAATATTTAAAGAATTACAAGGGATTTTAACCACCCAATCAGATTTAGTGGGACAATTACAACAACTGGATGTGTTCACATATCTCAGATTATGGTCTGACCCAGCCTATAATTTGGCAATCAAATAAAATTTAATGTCTAAAAATCATGTAAAAATAACTGCAGACATCCTATCTGTCATCTGATCTTTGTGAGCTATAAGAAAAAATAATCTTGTTGGCTGTACAGAATATGGCCAAAATATTACAACTAGAAGTGTCTCTAATTTGAAGCAATAACAAACCACACTCATTGGCATTTACAGAATCATGTTTCTTTTATCATTTATTGCTCATCACTTCAAAAATTCATGACTGATACACCACACATGTAAATTGTACCTAGGACTGCATACCTGCACACACCATGCATTGCATAACAAACTGATTCCATAAAATTTTATAAGACTTCTAGTAACCACCTTTAAGCACTATAAACTTGCTTGATTAGTGACAGCTGAATGAATGCTTCACTACCACATTATTTTAACTCAAAAAATCCTAACACCTTAATTACATTATAGCTAAGTTATTTATTCTTTTATTATAAAGAGTTTATTCCTCACGTTACTGATGGAATTTATGTGTGTTACTGACTATATTGTTTATATTCTGCTAAAAATATGTTTATCATTCAATGAAACTCTTCCATCAGATGTAATCTGTTCATTCCCAAACCACCAAATACAATAATCTAGGACTGGTTTACATTTCTTGCACTGCAAGACTGCAGAATATGTGTTCAGTTTTAGCATGCAGGCAGGGTTTTTCACTTCTGTCAGTAGCTGTGTGATGGTGGAATTTAATTATTTATTTAATTAAGGGTGCATTTAGGGTTAAGCCCCCATATGGGAGTTCCAGAGCACTTGTTACAGGATTTGCAGGTATGATATTCAACATTTTTACATAACTGAGTTTGCTGTGAGTGGGCTGTGCAGAGACTTCTCATAGGGGACTTTGCTTTAGAAGAACATTTTTACTATGAATGATATCCAACCATTCCTTTTCTAGCAAAGAGTAGCTTAGACTTAATGCTATGTTAATGATCTACAGATGAAAAGATGCCTTCAAATATTCAATCAAATGTGATATGCCTTTTTTTAATCTCTGCAGAAGGATTTGGTGTGAGTCATAGCGCAAATGGCTTGCAGATCAGTTCATCTGGTTATTAAATAACTACAAAAAAGCCCCATCCACACTCTTTCCTTTAATTATTGTGTCTGATATCCAGGCTTACTATTCACTTGGTTCCTGTTTAGTCTTAATTTGGGACCTGTTAACTGTTCTCTTGGTTCGTGTTCTCTTCCATTAGCTTTAACTTTCATTTATGGTGAGAGTTATAGATATTGCACACATTACAGAAGGGCATTACACATTAAAATGTGCTGAAAAAGGCAAAATGTGCTGCACATACAGCAGACCACTAATGCAGTACTGGGGGTAGGTTACAGAGCACCAGGTAAGCTCATGTTGTACAGACCATTTGCAAATGTATCTGTGTAAAGGGGTTGTGCTGCTTTAAATTTCACAGGCAGTTCTACTGAGTACCAGGAACTGTTCCTGACATAGAGCTATAAAGTATTGCCAGCCAGACACCAGTATTCTGGGTATTCCCTGCCAAAGCACTAGAATGCTCACCAGTGCTGCCAAAGTTACTGTAGGGTAAAGTACGAATACATAACCCCACAATCTTACATATAAGTGACCAGATTTTTCTTTTTGTGTACACTGCAAACCATGTAATAATATAGCTAAGACACAAGGATGACCATGCTTAAGATACCTGAGGCCAGAGTTCACAGAGATTCCCCAATCTTCAAAAAGCAAATTTATTAAATTCCACCTGTTATATTAAACTTATAGAAGTAATCCTACCTCTTGAGAAGCTGTGAATATGAGCTTTAAATTTTTCTTCCTTTTTGTTCCTTACATAGTTTGTACCTATTTCTCTACAACGTTACCTAACTGTTTTATGCAGGAATCCTGACAGTATTATTTTTTAATCCAGTGTTGGTTTCATTATTAGATGCCATTCTATAAAACTGATATCCCTTGTATTGTTTTGTTCTATATTTTAGAACAGTTTATATGCAGTTCCTTTTGCCATACTATTGAGAAATATTCCAATTAATCTTTTAAGCCGTTCTCACTGCCAAATGTATATTCCATATCTGTACTACTGTAACACAGCCATCTAAAGACATACATGTCATATGAATCAGTATTTCTAAATGCATACATTTGTTTATCTACCCATAATGAATTATGGTACTGTGGTCTTCCCATGATTAATTTAACTCTGTATACACATTTGTAAAATTGCCATCTCTAAATAGTCTTACTATTGTAGGAATGCCCTTGCATGTATTTAGTATGTCCCTTGATTTGGATGTTTTCAAAATGTCCAGTAAAGTGACTAGGAGGCATTATGTTATACCTGGCTTCACTAGTTAGAGCCATAATTGTAATTTCTTTCTGGTTTATTGATGTATATCTATGATATAGTTTAACTAGTCTTCTGTACTTAATCCTGTAGTCAATAATCAGATGATCCCTATATATAAATTAATGTCTTCTATCTATTACCAGAGAATAATTTATTCAGATGCCATTCACTTTCTTTTTTTTTTCTCAAAATTATTTAGATTTTAGTAATACAGAATATCAGTAGGAAAGAGAGCAATACAGTTAAAACCAGCATATCCAACAATAATTAGATCAAGTTAACAATCACAAAAAGAAAGCATTTACAAAAAGAAAATTACACATTAAACCTAGAACTATGTACATTATATACAATAGAAGTCACAACTGTAAACTTAAATTCTTGTAACTAATAGAAGGGAGATAAAAGAAGGAGCATATCATATTGAGATGTGTGGATGAAGTATGTAAACTCTTTGTTAGATCCAGATATATTGTATAAATACTTATATGTTGAGATAATGAAAGGAATAGTCTAATTTTATTGTAACAAGTTAGTGTCAGAGACTATCAGAGTAGGCTGGAATGACATCAGATTTTAATTCTTAAGAATTAAGTCCAGCAAGTATCCCCAGTATTTATGGTAGTATTGCTTTTGTTTTATAGCAGCGTATTCTAATTTATGGGAAGAAATATACTTAATAACTAGATTACAAAAATCTTCCCATAAGATTAAGGATTTATCAGTCCAGTTTTTAGTGATGTACAATTTAATAAGGGCATATATAGTGATAAGAATATGTTTTAAGATTTTATGAAGTTTGGTTGTAGTAATATGTAAAATAGTTGTTTCCCATAAAAAGGTGGATTTTTCATATCCCATCTTTTCTAATCTTACTCTTAGGGAACACCATAGGTTGTGGACTCTCATACAGCCCCAAAACACATAAAGTATCTGCTATTTGATTTGGGCAGTGTTGGCAGTTTGCTGAATATTTGGGATTGAACTTGTTAAGAATTGATGGCATATAGTAAGCATTGTTGTTAATCATGATTTGTGTGTATAACAAATGCTTGAAGGGAATAAGCTTAATCTTATTTTCAATGGCTATTTTTTTATTTTTGTCTGAAATCATTTGGCTTTTCCCCTGCCAGTAGGTTGAGAATAAGAAGAAATTCTGAGATTTTATGCTTGTTATTAATTTATATGTCCTAGAAATTGTTTTATTTTTAGTTGCTAGGTTTTTAAATATTAGAATAACTGAGTTAATATCCTGATGGTCAATTTTAATAAAAGGTAACAGTATTAATTAGATAAAGGATCAGTCTAAGAATGGTAGCATATTTCTTTGGGAGTTCAAGTTTCTGCCTTAGTTCTGTTATATTAGTTTCCTGCCATTTGTATATTTCCTACACTGTGAAATCCTTTATTAGAGGGAAGTTCGCTAAGTTCATTGGTTGGTTGTTAATTAATAGGTTAGGATTTAGATGGAGCGGTTGTGTGAGAGCAAGGACATTGGAAAGTTGTATAGATTTGAATACATTTTGGATAGTTAATATCATATGTTTGATCAGTGGGTGTAGGTTCCTAATGTAAGAGTCCTTTTGATTTAAATTTAGAAAAGGGAAAGATTTGGGATTTATGTCGAGGGATTTAAGTTGATTATACCAGATTTTAATCCACTGGGGTATCCAGCAACTCAGGTTAGGGCTGTAATTAACTATTTGGATCAGCCTACAAGATGTGATTATTTTATAGTAAAATTTAAAGTCTGGCAACCCCAGGCCACCGTAATCCTTTGTTAAGGAAAGTTTGTCATATTTAATTCTAACAGATTAATTATGCTACAAGAATTTAGATATTGCTTTTTCTATATTTCTAAAGAATGTTTGCAGGATGATTAAGAAAGTAACAATTAGCTGCAAGAGAATTCTAGGTAAGACATTCATTTTGACCACACTAGCTTTTGATAGTAGGGACATATTAATATTTCTCCATCTGTTGATATCATTTTCAATGTTTAACCATGTAAGTAATAAATTGTTCTTAATGAGCCATTCAGTTTCCTAGGAAAAGCCACTTGAATTCATTTCCATACCATGATTGTGACCCGGAAGTCACATACTAAAATTATTTTTTCAACATGCTGATAGTATTTCTTTGCAGTAAATACAACAGTGACATTCTCTGTTGAATATGGCACCTCTGTTTTCCAATATGTCATAATCAAGCTACAATATATTACTTGGATGTCCTTTGTAGTAAATCACATTTTAGCAACATGGTCCAAAAAGCTAAATACATCGTTTCTGCTGTCTGAAAACTTGAAACCACAACAAATACATATTGTTTAAGTAGTGTGGATATTTGTAGTATTATCCATATTCAGGCTTGTATTTGGGCCTAGTGTTTGTGGAGGCTGTGTGTCTGAGCACATATTCAGGGACATCTTGGTTTAGCCAAAGCCATCAGGCATTTCAGTGAGAGAGAATTGTTTAAGGTCATTGGCTGACTGAGGTCGCCTGGACTACAGCTTAGACTAAAAGCACCTCATTGGTTCTTTTGAGCTTTTTGTTTCTTAAAAGTTGTCTCAGGTTTCAACTTTCTGTTACCTTAGAACTTAAGTTGTGAGTGTTTCTGCCTTTTCACACTGAGCTAATCGAAGCAAGAACACTGAGAAAACTCAGCGCTATAATATATAACATTAAGTATCCTATTTTTTGCTTATTTTTTCAAGTTATCTATACGCACTTTGTGTACTATATATTTTTCTAGCTAGTTTCACTGTGTGTGAGGTATTAACTGGAAATTGTCCATTTTTTAAGCATCTGTTGGGTTGTTTGTTTCTGATAACTTGTTGCAGTTAAATGCTTTCTCTAGAGGCTCCTTTAGCTGTTTAAAACTTTCATTTAAGGCTCACTGCTGCTTTTCTGCTGTGAGAAACATTTCTGCAGTTTGTTTCCCACCCTTCCTCCCTATTGGTATGCTGTTCTTATAGTTGGTGGCTTTGCAGTTGCCTGCCCCTACTGTAAATTTGATCTGGGACCCTCCTCCCAGTCTAGTATCATTACCTCATTCTACCCAATACAGGGAGAACATTTGAGAAGGCCAATCAGCTTAGTTTCTGCTACTCCTTTCTCTCTTTCCACTAAAAAAAAAAGTTAAAAAAAATTATTTCTAAGCTTGCTTCCTGCCTTTCCTGTGGGTAGTCTAGTCTGGATATAGATTTGCTGTGTCCAGGACTATTTGTAGGCTTCTAGGCCCCCAAGCCTTTCTGTGTTGGAGGGAAGCCTTCTAGCTTAATTTTGTTTCTTAGAACTAGCCAGTTTTTTGTTTCAGCACTCAAGTCATTTTCTTTCAACTCAGCACTTGTTCAGAATTCATTGTAAGCACTAAATAAGCTACAAATTACTACAGCACTCAACTTTCCTCACCTATCCAGGCATGTCTAAGGGTCAGCTCCCGGTGTTTTCTCCTGTCTACCTGATGAATCTGGGCATCTTGGGGCAATGCAGTAATTGCCTCATCTACACAGACAACCCTCTCCTCCTACCACCCAACACTACAACCTGTGAGAGATGCACTTATATATAGCCAAACTGGAAGCAAAGCTCTCTTCACCCAAGACTGGACTAGACAGTCAAGAGGACAAGGTAAACACTTGCACCACAACACACTCAGCACATAGTCCCTCAAAACCTACACCACCAAAACACACACATAGAAACACAAAACACACACCTACATTTGTGGAGGCTCTCAGTAAAAACCTGCCCAAGCAACAGGGACCTCCAAAGCAGAAACACAAGCAACCTCCACCCCCCCCCAACACGACCCAAATAACACATAGCCCACAAACTCAGTGTGCCACTGAACCACAGCCCATAAGGCATAACAACGTACCCAACACTCTAGTCATAAGTAACTCTATAGTCAGGCACACTGATGTTCCACTCACCAGACTAAACAAGGAGAAAGTTACTATCAGCTGCCTGTCGGGTGCTAGGATCCGCCACATAATGCATGCACTCAGGTCACTCCACAACAAGTACAAATACAACTCTGTCATTGTCCATGTTGGTGTGAATGACCTGAGACATACCTCCTTGGACTACATGAAAAGGGACATGGAGGAGCTGTCTGATCTTGTAGCCCAGGCAGGTATGACCCTATCCCTGAGTAGCATCCTGCCATCACCCAGAATGATACCACAGTACAAGAACAAAATGATTGACTTCAACAATTGGCTAAGTTTCTGGTGTCATTCTAAAAGGATCCGGTATCTGTCTGCCTGGGATAACATGATCGACAAACCATGATGTTTTGCCAGAGATGGCCGACACCTGTCGTTCCTGGGATTCCAGATACTGGCTAAGGCTCTAGCCACCCCTATAGTGCCTATTTTAGGCAAGGTTCAAATGACAAATTCACCACCCTAACAGGTACAGGCAAGAAAAATCTGAGGGTATTGCTACTCAATGCTAGAAGTCTAAACCTCAAAATGCACTCACTCGATGCACTCCTAAAATGGAGAACATTGACATCTGTGCAGTGACAGAGACCTGGTTCAAGGCTCCAGAGAGTACCCCTGCATTACCAGGCTATAATTTATACCACACCTTTCGGCCTCCTAACCTGGACTAAAACACTAAAGGCGGAGGTGTGTCCATATTCATTAAGGATATACACACCTCCAGGCTAGTTGCTCAGCATAATGCACCCGAGATTATCCAAGTGCAACTAACTCTGGGCAAGACCGCAATCCAAATTGTAGCTTGCTACAGACCCCCCACCATGCCCCAGGATTCCCACTCTGCATTTCTTAATACACTGGAAAATATTAGGGTACAACCTAACACCCTAATAATGGGCAATTTCAACTACCCTACCATTAACTGGGAAAACTACTCATGTAGCAACCCTTGTGCTCAATGTTTTCTGGAATTCATAAATTCCAATGCCATGCATCAATTTATCCACACCCCCACCAGGGGAAGCAATATCCTAGACCTGGTTATTACCAACATGGGCAACCGGTGCTCCACACCAGAGGTCAATTCCTTGTTGATCAGATCCGACCACAAGCTAATCACCCTAGACATCCACACCCCCCCTACCCCCAAATAGGGAAACCACAGTAAAAAAATTCTCTAAAGCCAACTTCACGCTTCTTAAGACAGAAGTGGCAAACTTCACGACACCCATGCTGATGGACAATAGAGGTACGACTGCTGAATCCTACAAAAATGCACTTTATAAGCACTTACATGAGTGCATGGATCATGCAATCCCTAACAGAAACAAGATGCTATCCTCCAAAAAAAAAGGAAGCCAATCTGGTGGTCCCCTGCCATAAACAAACTCTACAACAGAAGAAAGAAACTGTTGCAAAAAAGAGTAAAATCCCATGATTGGAGAAACTCCCTGGTCAGCCTCAGTAAGAAGCTGAGATCCATCATAAAATCCTTCAAAGCTAGTTATGAAAACAAAATTGCCACTGACTCTAAAGACAACCACAAAGCATTCTACAGCTATGTCAAGAATCTCAATGGCAACACTCAGATCTACTCTGAGTTATAGCACAATGGCACTAAATATACAGAACCAACTGATATTGCCAACATCATGGCAGATAGGTTCAGTGCTAACTTTACCCCCCTGTCATCCCCTAAAGGGCCCATCTCTATACCAGAAGAATGCAAAGTTCCTGTAATCATGGCTGCACAGGTAAGAAACACACTATCCAATGCCAAGAACACAGCATCCATGGGACCTGACAACATCCCAGGCTGTGTTCTACATGAATTAAAGAATGAACTGGCACCCCACCTAAGTACCATGTTCAATCATAGCCTCACTTCAGGCTATGTGCCCACTGAATGGCGCACAGTGACAGTTATCCCACTCCTCAAAGGGGGGCACCACAGACCCTGGAAGCTACCGCCCCATTAGCCTACTGAGCCTGGTCTGCAAGGCTATGGAATGTATCATCATGGAACATATAAACAATGACATTGGTAATCTCCAAACTCAGGACCCCACCCAGTTTGGGTTTGTAAAAGGCAGATCATGTTTCCTAAACCTGATAGACTTCTTTGAAGCAGTCACCAAAGCCGTAGATGAGGGTAAGGTGGTTCACACAGCCTATCTAGATCACGCCAAGGATTTGGACATCATCCCCCACTCTGGAATTATAGATAAAGTCACTAAACTAGGTATAAATCCCTAAGTCACAAGATGGGTTGCCAACTGGCTCACTGACAGAACCCACACTGTGAAAATAGCAGACTCTTAATACAACTTCAGACCAGTGACAAGTGGAGTACCACAGGGTTCAGTCCTAGGTCCTCTCCTGTTTGGTATCTACTTCTCTGAAGTACAGGCCAACGCAGAAGGTCTTTGGCTAATGATGTTCACAGATGACTGCAAACTAGGAGCCATAATCAAAACTCCAAAAGATGTGGACATCCTACAAAAGAGCCTCGCTGAGACAGATGCCTGGTGTCAAAGCCATGGCCTCAAGCTCAATGCCAAAAAGTGCATTGTCATCCTTTTTGGTAAAAACTCAGTACCCATAAACTACCACATAGGCAGTAGTCTACTTAACACTGAAAGTGTGATAAGAGACCATGGGGAACAGGTGGACAGTAGTCTCTCTTTTGATAATCACATCGCCACACTAGTCAGGAAATCCTTCTATGTGGCACACCTCATCACAAAAGGTTTCTCATCCAGGAAAAAAGAGGTCATTGTTCCCCTCTACTCATCACTCATTAGACCCATTATAGAGTGCAATGCCCCTTTTGGTATGTACCTCACAAGACATCTACAAAAACTGGAAAGGCCACAGAAATACCTCACAAAGAGGATTACCAGCCTCAAACAGATGCCCTATGCAGACCGTCTCAAAAAACTGCAGCATTACTCTGTTGCATATCGCCTACTCAGAGGACATCTCTGCCTAACACACTAAGCTATGTCAAACCCAGAGCATTTAGACATGATCCACTTAAAGAAATCCCAATCCCTATGAGCTACATGGTCTATGGACCTAAACCTTGTCACCACAATAAACAGAACATGCTGGAGGGATAGATTCCTGTCCCAAAGACTTCCCATACTCTGGAACAAACTACCTATCTATATCAAACAAAGCTCCTCATTAGCACTCTTCAAGAAAAATCTTGATGATTGGATGGGAGATAGGAAATTCACCCTGGGGATCACTTCTGTGGCTCTGATCGACAGTGGCACAGGAAAATAATTTTCTTGGGTGGCGAAAGCCAGGGTACCTTTGGCTAGGCTTATATAGGCCCTAGGGCCAATAGCCTAGTACCTACCTATGAACCTATGAACCTATGAATCACTGAATGAGAAAGACCTCTAATTAGATTTTAAACTGTTAGAAAAATGGACGTAGACAAGAGTGTAGCTTATTTCTTGTGTTCACACTTTGATAATCAAGATATAATCACAGAAAGCTAGTGATAGTTTGAGGTTTACCTAGCAATATTATTCAAACTTACTAGCAATATTATTCAAACTTAAGTCTGGCATTGGGGTTGAGGGTTAAAATTCTATTACATGATTTGTATGACCATATGTATTTATTTATAGTTTGATTATAGAGTAGGTGGATGGTCTAGGGCTCCTTTTAGCCATCATCCAGGCACATAAAAATTAACAGTGAAAAGGGATATAAAAAAATTACAAATAATAAAAAATCAAGAAATACAAAAAAAGAGTGCAGAGATGTAAAGTATTGCATACTATAGTAAACGATAATATAAATAATACATAATTTATTTATTTTTATTTATTATTTATTTGACATTTGTTTACCAGGGTGGTCTGACTGGGTCTACAAAACCTGTTTTCAGCAGAGGTCCGGGGAGAAAAGTTCCACATACAGTACAATACAGATATAGTGTAATCTAATAGGGTCTATATTAGAACATCGAATTTTCAAAACTTTGAATGTTCTAATATCGACCCCTATTAAGCGAACGCTTACAACATCGAACATGCAAAACAGCAAATTTTTTCCTAGGGAAAAATTTGCTGTTCCAAAACACATACACAAAACACAAGCACACCAAACAAACAGCAATCCACACACATACATCTAAAATCTTACATCTAACCCTACACTAAACTGTAAATACACCACTAACTATCCACTTACCTTAACCCAAACCCTAACCCTAAGGTACGTCACTATGGAACACTTACCTCACCTGCGCCCTAACCCAAACTCACCTACCCCACCCTAACCCTCATGTCCACACAATCGCACACTAACCTGACCGGCGCCGTAACCCTAACTCACCTAACCACTGCCCAATTGCACACTTACCTGAACCTGACCCATAACTTTCCACCACAGTGTTGAAAATAGCAAAACGACAGAAACGGACAACCAAATTCTTTCTCCGGGAAAACATTTGGCTTTCTGTAGCTTCGTTATTTTCAGCATTCGCTAAATAGGGGTTGATATTAGAACATTCAAAGTTTTGAAACTTCGATGTTCTAATATAGAACCATCTAATGCAATAAAAATTACAATAGAAATACTATGCAAAAAATAAGTTGAAAGAACAAACTGCTACAAGATTTTGCAATATATTACTACACATCTTGACAATTCTATACAGTTAAACCATTATAGACAATAATAGTCACTCTCACCATACATGATGTAGACAGTGTCCAAAAAATAGTACGTAGGTAGTGCAATGTGTGACATTGGCTGTAATAGTACATGCAAAATAGAATGTTAGTTTCAGTTAGGAAAATAGCAGCCAGAAAGTTAGTGATGCAGATAGATAGTGAGAGAGAGTTAAGAAGAATAGAAGCAATAAAGCCTGAGCAGTAGCTTAAGGATATGGTATAGAAACAGAGAAGGAGTTAGAAGAGCCTTAGGATCTTGCAGTCTGTGAGGGATTGAAATGTGACAGAAGAGGACGATGAGGCTACTGAGGAAGAAGAGGAAGACCTGAGCATTAGGCAGGCTGTATGCAGAATCAGAGCCATGTATTTTTCAGATGATTTTTTCAAGAGGCTTTGAATGGGTAAGGCCAGGCATAGACCTGATAGCTAGAAGTAGTGAATTCCAAAGTATAGAGACAGAGTATGAATGCAGAGAGTGACTGGGTTTTCTTGTGGGATTTGAGATAGCTAAGAGATTTTTGTCTTCTGACACTAGAGATTGGTTTTATGTGTAAGGTGTGACTAGATTGGCTAGTGCAGGGCAGGCAGTAGGCTTGAAAATAAGGTTGTGCAAGGTGGATAGCTGAATAAAGGCAAGTTGGTTGGGGAGTTCAAGCCAGTTTAATTCTAGGAGTGGTTTACAGAGGTGTATGTGTGATATTTAGAGTTTGTGGCAAACTTTGCAACTTTGTTGTAGCACTGGTCAAATTTGCTTAGGGTCGAATTTTGTAAGTAGGTTAAGATAGGGGCACCATAAAGAAAGGGGGGAAGTAAAAACATTTATGCAAGGGTAGTTTTGGTTGCTGCAGTAAAAAAATGTTTGTTTCTATATAAGATTCCAAGTTTTTGATGAGTTTTCTTTATATCTTGCTGTAGATAGGAGTCAAATGAAAGTTTATTGTCAATGATAACACCTAGAAGTTTGGTTTCCTGCACTATTTCTATGACAGTGTTGTCAGATGCAAGGATATTGAAATGCTCAGTTACAGGGGAGGGTTTTTTGGGATGAAAGAGTACTAGTTTTGTCTTCTTTGGATTAAGAAACAGTTGTGCATTTCTTAGCAAGGATTCGACTGCAGTAAAGGCCTGTTGAGTTTTTGAAAGTCGTTCTGGCAGTGATTGAGCAGTGCAGATTATGGTGGAATCATCAGCATATTGAATGAGGGTGCCACTGTGAAAGGCAGCGTGAAGGTTGTTTGTGAAAATGAAAACAGTAGCGGTTCGAGGATGGAGCCTTGGGGGACTCCAGTAGGGTTGTGGAGGAAGGGTGAGAGTTCATTGGACCATTTCACTTCTCAGAATCCATTTTACTGTGTTATGTGAGAAGCCTAAGTTAGACAGTGTGTTCAAAAGTAAGGTGTGATACACTGTCTCAAAGGCCTTAGAGAGGTCAAGAAATACTGAGGCTGTACAACATCCTGCATCTCTGGCCTTGTTCACGGTGTCTGTAAAATATAATAGGGCTGTAGCTGTGCTGTGGCAAGGTTGGAAACATGTTGGGTTTTAGTTAAAAGATTGTTTTTGCAATTGATACTGCATTACCTGCTGATGGATACCTCTTTCGAGAATTTTGTATATGGGTGACAAGATGGATATAGGATGGAAATTGGATGGATTAAAAGAGTTGCCTCATTTGTGGATGGGGGTGATGCGAGAGTGTTTCCATATGGTAGGTACTTCTGATTCGGATAAATACCTATTTATAAGGAGACAGATTGGGTAGGTGACTGAGTTAGCAGCCAGTTTGAGGTAGAGCAGGGTTTTAGTTTTTGTACCAGTTTCTTAATGGTGTCAGTGGGTATGGACTGAAATGAGAATGGGTTTTTATGACATTTTGTTGAGTGGGGGGGGGTTAGTAATGACAGGGTTAGAAGTAGTTGATGGCCTAGGGTTGGTGTCTGAATAGGTTGAAGGGTGGGGGAGGTCCAGCATTAGGGATGTTATTTAGTAGGTCTAAAATTGATTTTATGAAGTGCTTGTTAATGTTTTCAGCTATTTGTGATGGAGGGGTATCTGGTGATAGGGTGTGTGCTCCATTTCTTCCAGGGTTAAGTAGAGAAGATATGGAGTGCCAATATTTACTGGGGTTGATTTTATGCTGGAGTTGAAGCTGGGTATAATATGACTTCTTATCTTTGTTGATTAGTTTTGTCAATTTGTTATGTAGTGTTTTGAAATTAACATGATTTTGTTTATTTTTGTTTTGTTTCCAGGTTGACCAGTCTAGGTCCCTCTGCTTCATCAGGTGTTGACATTCCTTATAGAGCCATGGTGCTGAGTTCTTTCTGATTCTTTTCATACGAATGGGAGCTACTGTATTAAGTACATGAAGGAAGGTGTTATTAAAGTATAGTACAGCATCATTAAGGGGTAGTTGTTTAAGGGGTGTCCAGTCTACTTCCTGTAGGAGATTGTTGAATTTATGCTGACAAAAATTAGTTAAGTTCCTAACTGATTTTATAGTGTGTACACTTAGTTGTTGGGAGTTTGTTCTAGGGGAATAAGCTGGTAGATGATCACTCAGAGAGTTAGACAGTGTACCTGAAGAGGGGTAATTGGCAGGGTGGGATACTAGAATCCAGTCTAAGGTGGATTGGCAGGTAAGATCTTTGCTATATCTTGTTGGAGCATTGATAAGCTGAGAAAAAGCATATAGATGCATACTATTTGTTTGGGAGTCAGAAGCTATGGTTTGCCAATCTATATTTATATCTCCTAAGATTATTGTTTCAAGGTTTATTGTTTGGGATGCCCAGGATAAAATATTTTCCAACACTGGTATATTGTGACATGGTGGATAATAACATAAGGTGGTGCATAATGAAACAATTTAATTAAAAATAAGAACCAAATATAATTTATATTAACAGTATGACTTTAATGTAAATCCATTTAATAAGCAAGGAGGAATAGTGTAGTAGCATTGTACATATGATAATTAACCATTGTCTACATACCATTGTTCTGATAGAGGTTTTTTAAAGTCCAAAAAGTTTCTTTATACCTTTTATCTGGAGAAAGCTTGTCTCACAATTCAGGTCCTATTCTGGACAAAATGTGCCCACAGGCAGTGGTTTTAAAGGGAGGCCTAGTTAGAGAGATGCTGCCACCTTTGGAGTTTCAAAGTGAGCATTTCTTTCCCCTGAAGGGTTGTAATCTTTTTAAAAGGGGGCGTATATTTAAAATAACAGAGTGGTTGTTAAATTGGTTGACATTTCAGTAAGTGGGAACCACTTTAGTTTTTGTAGAAGGTAGCAGTGGTGTGAATTGGAGTCAAAAAGCAAGATAAATCTACAATTCTTATTTTCTGTTTATAATCTATAAGTAAGTATTATAGATGTAATGAAATGTCAGAATGGGCAAATCATATTTTAGTAGGGGGAGGAATCAATTGTTTTGGCCAGGAATATTCTATTGACTTAGGATAGAAGATGGAAAATTCTGTAGTGAAACTTCAGTTAGAAAAGGACCTTGTTAATGATACTGTGAGGGTGCATGGAGAAAGCAAGTCAGGGATCAAGTGTCAGGCTTCAGTACTTATATTCAGAGACTAAAGGATTGATGATATTTTTATTGTCATATGTAGTAAAAGCTGATAGATGATAGACTTTGTTGGGGGGAAGGCTAATATTAGTTTTGCTAAGGTTAATTAGAAGTTTATTAGAGGTGATCTATTGGTATAGGCTGGTAAAAGATTGTTGAAGTGAGTTTGAAGGATGAATGGGCATGAATTTGTTTGAAGTAAAAGGATGTCATGTGAGTAAAGGCTGATGCTTAAGAAGTGCTTCTGTGAGATTGTTAATGTATAACAAGACCATTAATAGTCCTAAAATGTAGCCTTGGGAGACTCCCATGTTAAGGCTGCCATAGGTGGATAAATGGTTATTACAGTAGACTGGCAATGTTCTATTTTTACATAATCTTCAAACCACTTAATAGTATTATGGCCAAAGGTGAATTGAGCCAGTTTGAAAAGCAGTGAATTGTGGTCAGCAGTTTTGAGTGCTTCTGCCATGTCAACAAACACTTGAGCTGTTATAAGCCCCTCACTGACATTACCACAAATAGAATCAATGGCAAAGAGTAGCAATGTAGAAGTATTTTAGAAGATTTTATGTATTTATTTAGTTTGTTTACTGGGATAGTACACTGATCACAACAGTCCATTTGCAGGCACCACGTTGTTTGTCAGCAGGAGTGTATAGCTATTTACATGCTTCAGTAGCTGGCTCTACAGGATCTTTTCAAATATCTCATGACAGGTTAAAAATGAAGATAGGCAAGTCCTTCGGTGTCTTCAGTGGTGGCTAGAATGTTTATTTTCTGTAGCTTTTTGTAACAGAAAAATAAAATAAACCCTCTTATCTGAAGTAAATATCTGTAGATATGCTTTGTGTGTTTTATTCTGTTGTAAATAAATGAAAACAGGTACAATAAAACAGAAAGCAGCATAAGCTTTAAAAATAGCATTTTTCTTACCAGATCTCCCTTTTCTCCTTTCGGTCCAGCTCCTCCAGTTGTTCCTTTGTCACCCTTTATAAAATCAAATAAAATATTTAGCATATGTAGATAGTCCTAAAATATAATATAATATAATATAATATAATATAATATAATATAATATAATACAATATAATATATGGATATCTTAAAAAAACATGAGTGAATTACACAGTACATACCATCACTACGACAAATGGAGGGCACCAACTAGAATTACACAGCCTGGGATTAGCTCTCCAAACTACAATTCTTATAATCCTTAATAAAGCCAGGGCCATACTGAAACACATTCCCATGGAAAAGTTAAGCTGTTTAACTTAAAAGATAGTTTTCTCTTACAGCAACTTTCATATTGTGCCATGAGTGTTTTATAGAAACACATCTTAGGCACTTCATGAAAGCACAATGTGGATTTTAAGTACAGCTGTCGTATATCCTTATCTTACCTTATAAACTGTGGTGGCAATTAAACTGAAGTCTAACACAGATACATTTATAATAATAATATGTGAAACTAACCTGTCATATAGAAACATACAGATCCTTGGTGAGGACAAGAGATATTTTGAAAATAAGGAGCCAAAATACAAAGAGGTGGCATTGCTATGGCCATTAGTAAATATATCTATAGAACTGTATTGTAGGAATGTGTGTGTTCTGCTCCTTAGGGCCATATTGGCCAGAAATGGAAGTATATGCTGGAAACCAGGAATAAAGGAATTATGCATTACAGACAGCAGGAATATATGAAATTTGTATGTTCCTAGTGGATTTACCTGTCAAAAATACTATCATATTGAAATCATACTCAAAGTCTCAGGATTTTGACATTAACAAACAAATATCCCCACATTCATTGCAGAAGACAAGTGTAGCTGTTAGGTGTTAGTCACAATGGAATAATATGGAAGAGATTTTAGTAATAATGAAGACATTTTTATTAATTTATTATTACAATAAAGCTGCATATATGGCTCATTGAACAAATAGTTTTCTACATTTTAGATACCAAACACTTGCAGACTAGTCACTGACCCTAGGAACAAGTCAAGCACCCCTCACCTCAACTGTTATTATGTAACATGAAATATGTGTTGCATAGGAGTATATAGTGGATGAATGTTACCACTTTTTTGTTGTAATTATAGTAACATCAGATTGTATTGCAAATATGAGGATTGACAATTGAGAATTACTGAGTATCACAAACAATGACAGTGATGCAGATATATTATGAGTGCAAGTGTATATGTATGTTTCTGTGAGAGAGCATGTGTGTGTGTGGGGGGACTGCGTGTGTTTGAGGTTTTATTGATGGGTACAATCTACAGTTGTGGCAAGGTGCTCGTCATCATATCAGAAATCTGGTTGTTTAACATCCTGCTAGTGAATATTTACATTTTAGCATTAGCTGCTTCAAGAGCGTTAGTCTGGCAACCCAAAATTGTCATCATGATGTATATTCATCTCTGATGTGCTAAAATTTCTGTCTTTCTCAGTCTAAGCAGACAGTATATGCCCAACATCGGGGAAGTTTGACCAAGTGAGTGCCCTTACCTTATCCCTGAAATAACAAATGCAAGCCCACCCCTTGATTCCTTCTTAACAAATTTAAGTTATCCAGTGTTCTAAGGCGGGTTTCAAAATTAAGGTGTAAAATCCTGCCTAATTTAATGTTACACAGGTGCTTTTTTAATGTGTAAAATCCTGCCTAATTGAATCTGTTACATATAAACTTTCTTAAGGAGTATAATCCTACCTAATTTAATCTGTTACATATAAGCTTTCTTAAGGTGTAAAATACTACCTAATTTAATCTGTTACATATATGCTTTCTTAAGGTGTAAAATCCTGTCTAATTTAATCTGTTACATACAAGCTTTCTTAAGGTGTAAAATCCTACCTAATTTAGTCTGTTACATATAAGATTTCTTAAGGAGTATAATCCTACCTAATTTAATCTGTTACATATAAACTTTCTTAAGGAGTATAATCCTACCTAATTTAATCTGTTACATATAAACTTTCTTAAGGAGTATAATCCTACCTAATTTAATCTGTTACATATATTCTTTCTTAAGGTGTAAAATCCTGCCTAATTTAATCTGTTACATATAAACTTTCTTAAGGTGTAAAATCCTACCTAATTTAGTCTGTTACATATAAGATTTCTTAAGGTGTAAAATCCTGCCTAATTTAATCCCTTACACAGGAGCTTTTTAAAGGTGTAAAATCCTGCCTAATTGAATCTGTTACATATAAGATTTCTTAAGGTGTAAAATCCTACCTAATTTAATCTGTTACATATAAGATTTCTTAAGGTGAAAAATCTTACCTAATTTAATCTGTTACATATAAACTTTCTTAAGGAGTATAATCCTACCTAATTTAATCTGTTACATATATGCTTTCTTAAGGTGTAAAATCCTACCTAATTTAATCTGTTACATATAAACTTTCTTAAGGAGTATAATCCTACCTAATTTAATCTGTTACATATATGCTTTCTTAAGGTGTAAAATCCTGCCTAATTTAATCTGTTACATATAAACTTTTTTTAAGGTGCAAAATACTATCAAATTTAATCTGTTACATATAAGATTTTTTAAGGTGTAAAATCCTACCTAATGTAATATGTTACATATAAACTTTCTTAAGGTGTAAAATCTTGCCTAATTTAATCAGTTATATATAAGCGTTCTTAAGGTGTAAAATCCTGCCTAATTTAATCTGTTACTTATAAGCTTTTTTAAGGTGTAAAATCCTACCTAATGTAATCTGTTACATATACACTTTCTTAAGGTGTAAAATCCTACCTAATTTAATCTGTTCCATATAAGCTTTCTTAAGGTGTAAAATCCTACCTAATGTAATCTGTTACACAGGAGCTTTTTTAAGGTGTAAAATCCTACCTAATGTAATCTGTTACATATACACTTTCTTAAGGTGTAAAATCCTACCTAATTTAATCTGTTCCATATTAGCTTTCTTAAAGTGTAAAATCCTACCTAATGTAATCTGTTACACAGGAGCTTTTTTAAGGTGTAAAATCCTACCTAATGTAATCTGTTACATATACACTTTCTTAAGGTGTAAAATCCTACCTAATTTAATCTGTTCCATATAAGATTTCTTAAAGTGTGAAATCCTACCTAATGTAATCTGTTACACAGGAGCTTTTTTAAGGTGTAAAATCCTACCTAATGTAATCTGTTACATATAAGCTTTCTTAAAGTGTAAAATCCTACCTAGTTTAATCTGTTACATAGGAGTTTTCTTATGGTATAAAATCCCACCTAATATAATCTGTTACACAGGAGCTTTGTTAAGGTATAAAATCCTGCTTAATTTAATCTGTTACATAGGAGCTTTCTATGGATGATGTAAGACTAAGATTTTAAAGACAGAAGTATTATTTCCCAATCAGAAAAAAAAAAAGAAAAGAAAACGATAAATGCAGTGCTTAAAAGAAAATAGGAAAAAGGATTTACTTGGAAATACTTTGTGACACCTTTTGGATAAAGGTATTTTCAAAGTGTGCAGGAAGTTTTATCCCACAGAGCCTTGCAAAAAACAGGCTTACATAGGTTCATAGGTTCATACTAGGCTATCTGCCCTGGGGCATTTATAAGCCTAGCCAGAGTGTGATTGGCTTTCGCCACCTTTGATTTTGAGTTTACTGTGCCCTTTTTAAGGTTAGTTTACTGTGCCTCTGGCTGGTAGTGACACAGAAGTAATCCCTGGGGTAAACCTACGATCCCCCATCCACTCATACGAGAGTCAGTGAGGGGCTCTGCCTGACATGGGTTGGGATTCTATTCCAGAGCAAAGGGAGCCTCTGGGTTATGAATCTGTCCCTCCAGCATGTCCTATTTATTTCTGTGCTGAGGTTCAAGTCCCTCGAGCGTGTGGCTCTAAGGGATTTGGATTTTTTGAGGTGGAGCATGTCCATTAATTCTGGGCTGGACATAGCTTTATATGTCAGGCATAGATCGCCTCTAAGTAGGCGGTGTGCAACTGAGTAGAGCTGGAGTTTCTTTAACCGAGCAGCATATGGCATCTGTTTGAGTCCCTTGATCCTCTTTGTGAGGTACTTTTGGGGTCTTTCTAGTTGCTGCAGGTGTCGGGTAAGGTACATCCCAAATGGGGCACTGTATTCTATTATGGGCCTGATGAGGGATGAATAAAGGGGCACGACGACCTCCCTTGATCTAGATGTGAATCCTTTCATGATAAGGTGGGCTATATAGAAGGTCTTCCTAACCACTTTACCAATGTGGTTGTCAAAGGAGAGATTACTATCAACTTGGGTTCCTAGGTCCCTAATTACTTTCTCTGTACTTAATGAGTTACCACCTATGTGGTAATTTGTGGGCACTTTGTTTTTGCCAAAGGGTATGACTATACACTTTTTGGCATTTAACTTTAGGCCATGGCACTGGCACCAGTTATCCGTCTCTGTGAGACCTTTTTGAAGAATGCTCGTGTCAGCTGGAGAGTCAATTATGGCGTCCTGTTTGCAGTCATCTGCATACTTGGTCAGCCACAGTCCTCCTGTGTTAGCCTGTACCTCGGAAAAATATATACTGAACAAGAGAGGTCCCAGGACTGAGCCTTGTGGGACACTACTTGTAACTGGTTTCCAGTCTGACATGGCTCCAGCAATTCTGACTCTGTGGGTTCTGTCTTTGAGCCAGTTTGCAACCCATCTTGTGACATAGGGGTTTATATTTAAGCTGGATAGCTTATCTATGATGCCTGAGTGGGGTATTGTGTCAAATGCTTTTGCAAGGTCCAGGTAGGCTGTGTGGACTACCTTCCCTTCATCTATGGCCTTGGTGACTGTTTCAAAGAAGTCGACCAGGTTCAAGAGGCAGGATCTGCCCTTGACAAAGCCGAATTGGGTAGGATCTAGGGTCTGTAGGTCCCCAATGTCTTTGTTTATGAGTTCCATGATGATCCTTTCCATAGCCTTACAGACTTGGCTAGTCAGGCTTATGGGGCGATAGTTTCCAGGGTCCGTAGAGGTACCACCTTTGTGGAGTGGGACCACTGTTGCTGTACGCCATTCTTTGGGTACATATCCTAAAGTAAGGCTAAGATTGTACAACAGTTTTACGTGAGGGTTTAGTTCTGCTTGGAGTTCATGCAGGACACAACCCGGGACACCATCTGGTCCCATTGATGCAGTGTTTTTTTGGAGAGGGCAGCTTTCACCTGAGCATCTGAGATGTTATGGAGGCAGCACTCTGCTGGGATAGATATTTGCTCTTTTGGGGGATAGGGGGGGAGAAGTTTGCACTAAACCTGTCTGCCAGGATGTTGGCAATGTCTGTGGGTTCAGTGTATTTTTTGTCATTTTGGATCAACTCTGAGCATATCTAGGAGTTGCATCCCAGGTTCCTAACATAACTAAAAAAAAGCCTTGTGATTATCTTTAGTGTCCTGTGCAATTTGTCTCTCAAAGCTGGCCTTGGAGGATTTTATGAGGGATCGTAGTTTTTTGCTAGTACTGATCAGAGATGCCTTCCCTTTTAGGGATTTTGCTCTATCATGTAGTAGCTTCCTCCTTCTGTTGTACAGCTTATTTATGGCTGGGGTCCACCAGACTGGATGCCTGCCTTTGGAAAATTGGGTCTTGGTTTTGTTTGGGATAGCATGATCCATGCATTCCTGGAGGTGTCCATGGAATGTGTTTATATAGGATTCTGCAGTTTGGGCCGTAGTTTCCACTGGCCCGGGGGACTTGAAGGATTCCAACTCGGTTTTGAGAAGTGTGAAGTTCGCTTTTGAGAAGTTTTTCACTGTGGTTTTCTAGGCTGGGGGTGGGGTCGGGATGTGGATATCCAGTGAGATTAATTTATGGTCTGATCTCACCAATGAGGGATATACCTCTGGTATGGAGCATAGAGTCCCCATGTTGGTAATGATCAGGTCAAGTATGTTTTCACCTCTTGTGGGAGTGGTGACTAGTTATTTCATAGCATTTGAGTTTATAAATTCCAGGAACATTTGGGCTAGGGTGTTGGGGCTTGAGTAATGCTCCCAGTCTATGTTTAGGTAGTTGAAGTCACCCAATATAATGGTGTTTGGAGAGATCTTCATATTCTCCAGTGTTTTCAGGAAAGCCGAGTGGGATTCCTGATTTTGAGAGGGTGGTCTGTACCATGCTACAAACTGAAAAGCAGTTTTGCCCACTGTTAGTTGCATATGGATGGTCTCCGATGCTTCGTGCGATGCCACTAACCTGGAGGTGTGGGTATCTTTGATAAATATGGATACTCCCCTTCCTTTTGTGGTTTGGTCTGAGTTTTGGGGCCGAAAAGCATGATATGAGGTATAACCTGGTAGTGCTGGGGTGCTCTCTGAAGCCTTGAACCAGGTTTCTGTCACTGCACAGATATCAGTGTTCTCCATACTGAGGAGAGTTTCGAGTGCGTGCATCTTGAGGTTTAGACTTCTGGCGTTTAGCAGCATTACCCTTAGTTTCTTATTCATTGTGTTGTCTATGGAGGTGGGTTTGTCTTTTGAGCCTTGCCTAAAAAAGACACCATGGGGGTGGCTAGAGCCTTCGCCAATATCCAAAAGCCCAGGGGTGAGAGGTGCAAGCCATCCCTAGCGAAGCAACGTGGCTTGTCGAGCATGTCATCCCAGGCTGACAGACACTGGATCCACTTTGAATGACACCAAAAATTTTAGCCAGTTGTTAAAATCGATCACGAGACATGAGATGGCGATACTTTATAATGCTTTAGTCATTTGCTTACGTCATCTTCTTTAGTTGCTTTATTATCTTTGTCAAATCAGAGAAGGGTGTTTATTCTCACAGTGCTGATTATACACTTTCATATAACACCAAATGAAAATCCTAATCTGGCAGCCAATCACATCACAGTCAACATTACAAATGTCTGACAGTTATCACAAAGGATTATGATTATGAGCTGTTTCCTGAGGTACATGGTTGGATTCCCTCAGCCTTCATTTGCTACTGTTTGAACCTGAACAAGTCACTGAACCAGACAGTGTTTTGGGCAGTAGAGAACTTGAGGTAGGCTCTTCAATGGTCTTGTGGACTGCATGCTTAGTAACCACCTATGAATCTATGAACCTATATACATTTCAGCATACAATCGATGTTAGCAACCTTGTCAAAAGGATGGCTACTTTTACAAAATATAAATTCTCTGTTTTTCAGTAGTGTGCAAAGCTCCCCTCTCATCCACTCACCCAGCTGTATGGCATTATGCTCCTGCATCTTGGGGTAAAGAGACCTCCTCCCTCAAAATATGGTCACTGGAGTTTGCATGCACATGCAAGTGAAGTTTCTGCGAAATCCAGTCATTCAAAGGCATTATACTCAGCTCAGTTTCACTACCAAAGTAGCAATAAAGACAGAAACTTTAGCCTGCATTTCAACACAAAAATAAGCCTTTTGTATCCCTCAATTATAGAAAAGAATGCATAGAGTTTTACTTAATGAATGTTTGATTTAAGAAAGAAGTTGCTGCCAATTCATAATCTTGCCTCCAAAGTCTTTCTTTTGGCTTTACATTTTCATGATTTTTTTCATACAGCATATGTGCCCTTATTATTGTTATTCAATTTTTTTTTGCATAGTACAAGCATAGGAAAAAGCAAGACTAATGTAAGAAATTCTAGAGACTTTTCCTATCAAGAATTCGGACCTGGAGGATTTGTAGTAATAGACTTAGAAGAGGCCCAGTTTAAGTTCAATGATGGAAATTAATAAGATGGACTTTCCTCGCTCTTGGAACACAGTGCAACATGGTGACCTTAATGTTCATACAGTATTAACTGGCCTATAAAATACAGGGGATATCTGATCCATATATTCTGAGCTGGAGTTCTTCAAAATGGCTGAAAGAATATTTAGTTATTGTGCTGGTTTTTACTCATTAATTCTGGAATAAATAAAGGATTAGAATTTTTCCTGCTGCCAGAGTAAATGAAACAGAAGGATTTGATTAGGACTGAGTATCATCCCTGAAACAACAGGTAACTGAAGATGATTCTGTCATGCCAGTGTCATGTAAAGATTAAATTTAAATGAGCAAGTTGCGTTCTATTCCTCACATTTCCTTTTATTTTTTTTTTGGGGGGGGGGGCAGGCTGAGAGAGACTGAAAACAGGCTTGCTCAAAAATAAACTGCAATGATGGAAGGTGGCTGATGGATTAGTTAAAAGGTAGAAAGCAAAAATGATAGATATTATAACATGCAAATAGAATCCAGGCCTTGAGGAACAGCTAAGTGGTGATCTGCTTTTTAAAGTCCATGATAATGCTCATCCTGCCGGTTGCTGCTCTCAAAGAAACAATCTAGCCTTTCCCTCATTATCAGCTCCATGATTTCACAGATACCAATTTCAAGTTATGGTTTGGTCATTTCTGAGGTAAGTTCTAACCCCTTATGAGTGGAGGACACCACCAGGTTCTCCATCCATTCCTACAAACCGTTTCCCTTCTGAGTGAAAGAGCTGTATCCAGAGATCTGTACATACAGTACATCTGCCTAAGTCTTTATGATTCTGGGTATATGCAGTCAGGATCTGCATCCTGTTTTCCCTTAACCCAAGTTTCCATTGTTTGACTTCCTTTGGTATGAAACTGTAAGATGTCCTAATCCTTCTGACTTCCTGTCTCACGTTGGTGGTCTTCCTTCCTCCTCTTTCACAAATAGGAGAATAAATAATTAGTTGTGAATGTCTGCCTTTTCCGACTTCAGTGCATGCCTACCTCTTCTTGACAGTCGCCAACTCTGCTTTGACATTAATTCTTCCCCTTCTGTATCCGTAGAAGTATTTCTTCCCTCATTATTCCTGCTGCTAGACCTTTCTCCATATTTGACTTTGCCGTCCTTACTACTTGTCTAGACGTTTCCTTTCCTTCTTCATACGACTTCCTATACTCCCCTTGTCTTATTTAATTCAGTAAATGTCCCTTTCCTTGCATGGACTGTCCCCTTAGCATCCTTGAACAGCAGTGTATCTTTCTCATCCCTTTTGTTCTCTTCTTCCCAGCCTCTTTTTTGTAGCTGTTTATGCTCTTTTATTTACTTTTAACTGCAGGATGTTTGTTCCTTGCACATTTTGCATTATTCTATTTTGGTCTCAAAAGCTTTCCTAGCTTAACATGGACTTCCACTCTATACTTCCCCATGTTTTCATTTGTCTGTAGTTCTTCGTATCCAAGCTGAACCAGGTTATTGTATGGTCACTGCTGATAAGAGATACCTTTACTTCTCATATTCCAGCACTCTCATAATTATTATATACAATGTCTGATATTTTACCATTACTTGCAAATTTCTGAACAAATGAAATAATCCTTCTTGATCTAATACAATCACTATTTCATTCCCCCTACCTAATTTGTATATGCAGATGACCAGTTAGCTTCTAGAAAATTCCTATCATAAGAATTTTCTTTTTCCTGTCCCAATACCATATCCACTTTTTTATCCTGTACTGAATCCTCTTGGCATTCAGTGTTTGATATAGTATTAAGATTTCTCTGTTATATTCTATCATCTGTTGTTCTGCCCCATCCATATTATGATTTGCCTAATACGTATAAAATGTTAAGCACCTACCCATGTTCTTTTTTTCCTTTGTGAACAACTATCACTGGATCCCTATATGTCAGACCATGTCATTATTTGCTCAGATTTTCATCACATCTATTATGTCTGTTTTTCCTCCTGTATCTCTGTTTAAACCATGTTCATTTTCTTGCCTAAATTCCTAGCATTATTCAATATTAACTTTCAAGCCATCCTATCTGTCTCGCATGCCCTGTCTTCTGCCCTTTTTATTACTACATTTATCCTTTTTTAATGTTAGACCAGCATTCCACAGCATAGACATTTTCCTATCTATTGCATCTCTTGTCTTCTCTTGTAGTACTTTCCTGTTTTTAGTGTGTTTACCACAAGTTATCTTTCTCTACTTCCTTTATCTTCCAAACATTCTGCTCCCCACCCAACATTCTACAGCAGGTTAACGACATAATCATTTGATGATCCAGTCACTTCCCAGATATCATCATGGCTCCCCTGAAGAGAGGCAGAACAAGAGAGAGAGACAGCTAGAGAAATAGAGAGAAAGAGACACACAGAGATAAAGTCCATCAGTGGTACTGAGGTTTTCTGTTTCCTCTAATTGTTCTCACACTCAGTTTCTCATTCATATCCCTGCGTATCATTCAACTTTCTGAACCAAGCTCTGGGGTCCTGGATCTTGATGTCTTGCATGTAAATGGCAGCATGTCTGAAAACACCACATCAAACCCAATTTCAAATCCAAATATCCTGAACATTTTCTATGCCCGTTCCATGTGCCTGATCTGTAGGTCTGCTTGCAAAGTTATTGTTTCCAACCTCTACCATGGCATGTGAACATATCCAGCCATTCATGAGAAACTTTCGTAAGCACTTGGGATGATCTCTTCCCAACTTACTCTTGTACCTTTTTCCATCTCCTGCTTATCTCCTTCCTCTCCTTACCTTCTTATTGAGCTGCTTATGAATTAAGCCCACTTCTGTGCTGAAATCTGTAGTGAAAAACTAAACCATACAATACTGACATATATCTGCTGGAGAAAACTGGCCTGAAGCTCACAGCATCATTAGAAAATGCAGTAGAATCTCTCAAGCAAAACTATGCACTAACATAATTAAATCATGATTTCAGTATGTTTAGCAGTGCTTTCTGCATTTATTGTAACCATTTAATATAATACCTTCACTTTGTTGAGCAGTAGTCCTTTAGTTATTTATTTACATAGTTTATCTACTTTTTGTTATTTTGTTTGTTTATTAACCAGGTATGTAAACTCGTCCATGGACCCTGTTCTTCCATGACTTGAGCAAAAGGCACAAGGAACAATATCAAGATGGTACAAAACAAACTCAACATAACACATCTCAGTACTACAGAGAACCATATATATATATAGCAGATACCTTAAGAGCATGCAGTATCACATTACATTCAGTGAATTCTGTTTTAGCATTGCAAACACTTTTACTGCTATCTTTTATTTAATTGTTTTATTCTGCGTATATATACCCATTATGGCTTTCTACTTGGTGCAGGTATGTTTCTTTTTGTCATTCATTACCACAACAAAGCAAATATATTCTTATCTTCCATTTTAAAAATGTGTCATCTATAATTCTGGAGTGTATATCATTTTGCGCAGTTATGTGATTAACACTTTATGTAATATCAAGTGCCCCCCTTCCCGTCTTTAAATGGACACTATGCAGCAAGACTAACTAGGACAACAAAATATAGATAAATAAATAAACTATCTATGATATGCTCCCAGCAAGTACTAACAAACTAATTAAATGCTATAAACATATGGCAGCTTAAAGGAAAGACAATTTAAGATCAGTGCCCCTGTTTTCCTTAGATCTTACCAAACAATAGTACATGGCATTAGTAGCTTATGTGCTTCAGTGGACAGTATTCTTGATAAAACTAATGACCTGGTTAAGGAGGATTTTAGGAAATTTATTAGTTACATGTGCATGGGTTTGTGAGGATTTTAGGAAATTTGTTAATTAAGCATGCATAGATTTGTGAGGATTTTAGGAAACCTGTTTGTTAAGTATGCATGTGTTTGTGAGGATTTAAGGAAATTTGTATTCTTTTTAGTTGGCCATGTGACATCCGATACTAGGGGTGGTGATACTCAAATACATTTTCCAGGACCAAATGAAACCAATGTGTTTTAAAATCACAAACAGTTCATTGGTTATTTTGGAGAGAGCTATTATTTTTTTTTATTATTATTTATGATGTATAATATGCTTGCTTTAACTTTTATGTTAGCTGACTATAGTAATTTGATTCGGATGTTTTTATAAAAGGAACCTGAATGTTATTTATATCATTCTCTGAAGTTCTTGGAGAATTAAAGAACAACCTTTCTGAATAATGAATCCCACTCCTTTTGTTTGTGTGTTTTTTAAGTTTTAGTATTTCTGATATAACAACGTCATTGAAGCTTTTGTTGTTACTTATTGCCATCTGCCTGTGGAACAAAGAGGGATAAAGCCCTGACTGCGAACAAGCTTTCATGTGTTTGTAAGCCCATGCACTGGAAGAGGTCGCTGGTGTGGGAAAAGCTGATCAAATCTCCTTGGACCAGGCTGAGTGAAGTGTTACAAGGGCACATCTCCCATTAATGAATCACTGTTGTAAGACATGACTCCTAAGGGGAGGTTGTCTTCACACATAGTAAATGGCAAGGCTGATATGAGAGACCATGTTACTCATTTGTATATGGTCTCCATGCCATATTTATGCTTGGCCTTCCATGGAGACCTTATTTTGGCAAATAGAGGAAGGTTAGAGCATGTAGGAAAAATCTCCTTATGGGTGCCTGCATGGTGACCATGCTGTGTCTGGAATTTGAATGGGAGAGACTGCAACAATTTGCCAGGAGTTTTGCAGGTATGAAGACCAAAGAATTTTGATAAGCTGCTAATGGAAGCTAGATAGATTTACTCAAGATTGAGCAATAGTGATTCCAAGGTTTGGATGAAATAATAAACCAGCAAATGTCCTTCAGATTAATGTGAAGGATAATAATTCTTTTCAACATAGTTAAGAGACAGTGAAGGTAAAATATACACCAATACATGTTTCAGGATATCAAGTGCACTGTTCTTTCCTTCAACTGAACTCAGACAACTAGCAATCCTTTGTCTAGCTCTCAAATGCTTTATTACCTTATTTATAGTGCTCTAGCACCCTAGATTTTAATGGGCAAATGAATCTAACCACAATCTCATATATTTGTAGACATGAATCAACTTTATTAGTGTATTATGTTTCTTTTCAAATAAAGTATATGTGACTCAGAAATTTTCATTTTTGTCCAGTGTTACCATGTTTGGCATTTAGTTGTTTTAAGCATAACTTATCAATGTTGTTGGGTGCCCTGAAGTTTTGCTCATGTGTGCTTTTTTCAGCAGAATAATGTTATCTGCATGCAGTACTAATGACATCATTTATATGTACTGAATTAACAACTGAACAAGGAAGGAAAACACTGACCCCTGTCAAAATACTAGTTTAATTGTATGTCAAACATTAAATGCTTGACAGTTAAAAAAACACAGAATTGCGGTGATTTCCTAGCTTAAAAAAGGAACAAGTGCTCTTGGAAGAGACAAGGTACCTAACTGCCCAGAGCCTCTTTCTTGGTCTAGTGGCAGTGACAATGGCATGGGATGGAGGGGTACTGAGTTCAACCACCAAACAGGGGTCAGTGTTTTCATTTCTTGTTCAGTTTTTTTTGTAATGAGTTTTTAAATATCTTCCATATATTGTATTTCTTTTGCTTTAGACAGCTTGTCTTGTTATGTTTTAAGCATGCACTCTGTACTTAGAAAACAAGTCTAAACATCCTTAAATGTCAATAAAGCCTTTTAGCTTGCATTTATTCTACCTCAACACATTTTTTAGGTTTTCTATAAAACAAACATAGATTCTTCCATCCTCTCCTTACTTTTGTTACATCTACCATATCAGCTGTATATGTGACACTATAGGCAAAAGAAAGTAAACCTCTTAGTTTCACCTACCTGTCTCCAATCTATGTTTGCAGTCAAAAAGCAGTCTTTTCACTGCTAAAGCTAAAACCATGGGACTTAACAGGTGTCCATGCATTACACCTTGTTTTATAGCTATTTCTTTACCAAACTACATATTAAATAAACAATTTTGGGTTTTTTGTACACTGATTTATAAAAATGTTTGAATTTCTTCCCAGAAACTCAAAACCAAAACATCTCTCATGTCTTCCTATGATTTATAGTATAAAATATTTTATAAATATCACATACCAGTAATTTTCCATTACTTTTGGTTTTATTTATGCTATCCTTTATTTTTGAAATCAGAATTCAATTAATGCCACTTTAATCTGTTTTCATGTGCTCCATATATTTCTTCTTCCACTATTCTTTTTATTGCCTTAACTAACCTTACCTGAAGCATTTTCATTAGTATCTTATACTCTATCAGAAATAAATTATTCTCCAATGAACTTTAGCTTTCTTCTCCTTCCCTTTTCCAAAGGTACCATAACATGTTAAACTATTTTATCTATTTTAATATCAGTATATAGTTCATTCAGTGTCATCATAAAAGTATACTTCAGCTCATCCTTCTACCTATATAAAAATCACATATCAACCTATCTATAGCTGGAAAAGTATCTCTTCTAAGATGTTTTAAAGTCATGTCTGACTCAGTTCTTGTAAATACACTGTCTAATGCCAGCCATCTTTTGGTGTTTCTTCCTGTTGAACCATTTTCTTTCTATACACCTTATTCTTCCATTCCTTCCATACTTTATTTGCACATTCTGCACATAATTCAATATACCTATTATTTCTTTCTGACTATAGTACTTATTATTACCTATGTCCTTTAAAAATTCATGAAAATGTCTAACTTACTGCATGCCATAAACATGCATTTAAGTGTTCTTTTTACCCTTTCATACCTAACTTCTGTCTCCGCAATATGTCCTTCATCTTTCACAAATTTCTTTCAGAAATTTCCCATTTTAAATGGACCTGATTCTTATTTATATATTTGTAACAATCACTGTATTTATGTATTAGTTTCTTATATTCCATTCTTACTTTATATAAAATACTTTCCCTCCCAACATACTTATCCTTCTTCTTCAATCACCCACAACTCGAATGAATTTTATAGCAAACCATCATGTCATGTTATTTCCACAATTGTTCTGTTTCTCATACCACAGTTACTTTCAAAAGCTACATTTTAATATTTATTCACATTCCTACCCCATATATTGTTCTTTATCTAGCCAAGTCCTACTCATAATAATGCATAATTAAAAAACAGTATTTCCCCCATCTACCCCATTCAGTCACTCAAAAACAATAAAATAATCAATGAGTCATGTTGTGCTTACTTTTACATATGCATAGTTCCTTACCCTAATCTACTCTCAGATACTCCATTTTGCAAACTTTCAAACATCACAACATCTTTCCCCACTCAATCCTTATCCTTTCTAAAATTCAAATTAAAATTGCCCAATAGCATAGTGTTCAGATTCACAGCACTATGCATTTTAACATTTTTTGATAATGCCTTTATTTCAAATGCATTTATACAAAACAGGAGAAAATATATGTGTTCATACTTTCTAAGATTATACATCTCTCTAATATTGCTAAATCCAAAATTTACCTTTCTTTTTTCCTCAACAAAACTGAAATATCAGAAAATTCTTCTTTACATAAGAATATGAATATTACCCCTGTCAAAACAACTCCAAACAGCCTTCTGTGTTACTTACCACAAATATGGTATCTAATAAGCATATTATGTCATCAACTACAAAGTCCCACCATTAAGGACTACTAAACATCTGGGAGGTGTTTTAATACTGTTAATTTTCATTTAAGTAAAATTGACATTGTCCGTTCTCTCCAGCATTTTCTTTTTTAATTGTTAATTGTTTCAACCTATAATTTTGTTTTCTTTGCCTCATATTTACTTTCAGATACCATTTCTTCAACCTCTTCTTTTACTTCTTCCAGACTAAACTTCATATCTTCTTCAATTTTAAGTTATTCACATTTATTTTTTAACTCTATCTCTGACCCCTTTATTATTACACTTTTTGTACTTCTCTCCTATCAGCCTGACTGGATAAAATAACAAAATGCCATCATTAATTTTATTTTATACAGTCTCCTCCTGATCCATATCATTGTAATTCACAAAACGATACTTTAAGTAACTGTTCAGTAATACAGACAAACCAGTAATGCTCAGAGGTGCCATTTTTAGGGAATACATTCTGCAATTATTTTTAGTGTACCACTCTTCCCACACAAATTGAAATGAATAATGCAATGCCTTTCTACAATTAAATACAGAAATAACATTGTTTAAAAGCAAAAGTCTATTGTGTATTGTTAAATCCACACATTTATGCATTTCAGTTCATGTACTTTTTGACATTTGTCCTGTAAGAAATATTGTCCCGTACTCTGACTGAAGAATGTAAGTCCTGAATTGTAAAAAGAAAAAAGAAGTATTTTACAAAAGTCTGAATGCTCCAGTCTTACACTACCTCCAGTCTTCTTGCTCGCTCTTATTCAAAGACATTGATACAAAATTTGGGTTAACTCAAATGACTCAAAATTGCATCTTTAAATGATTTAATACCTAAATGTTCAAATGAGTGGATTTTTAGAAGCAATGAAACCCAAAGGATAGATTACTTTATCCCTTCATTAATTTCTGTCAAGCTACAACATGTTCTAAAGTATCCAAATCTCCAAAAAATGTGTTTAGAAGCAGTAGGTTAAGAACAGCACATTTATTGGTACGTAATCTGAATCACAGCAAACAGCAGCAAACAATAAACCAAGCGCTTTCGCTCGGTTATTACCGAGCTTCTTCAAGGTTAAAAAATCTGTTGTGTAGTCAGCCATGTTAAATACTAAATGCAACATCACATGACATACCCCCCCATGTGAATCATCCCTAATCAGTTTCTTAAAAATACAGTGTGTATTAACTTTCCTTAAATATTAAATATATGTTCCAATTCAAAAATCAAACTCAACTTTAAATCCAGTAATGCCAAAAATGAAAATATATAATATATTACAACACATATCAAAACACATAAAAAATAAATTAAATGGTAATGAAATTAATAAACATGTCAATAATAAATGTTAAACTAAACCATGAAAGTAAATAAATGTAACTTCTTCATTACCAATACAGCACATGGTAACCAAACTAAGGCATTAGGCTGAACTGCAAGTACATCCAATGCCAGTATGTTTAATGGGGAAATTTAGGCAGTCTACAAGAACCCCTATTATAATCGTGCCCTTCTTAATTTGAGCACACTGTTTATATTCAAGGCGTCATTCATGCCAGGTGGTCTAATTGCGTCCAGTCTAAGCTGCCAAAACAGTTCCCGATACTCCAACCTAGCTTCCCAATTCCCTCCCCGTGGGTCGGGTGTCACTTGTTCTAGAATTGTAAACTTAATTTGCATATTTTCACATAGTTATGAATGCTTAAAAAAGGCATTGTTCACTTTACCCTTACTAATTTCATACTTGATGTTTATAGACTCTTTTTCTAAAAAGTCTTTCTGTCTTGCCTACATAAAAACTGTGACAATGTAGGCCTCTTCACCAACTGCTACGAATGGCAGGGCGGATGACGTCAGTTCCGGTAACCATTTGCGAGACAATTCACAACGTGGTACGTCTTCCACTAAAAATGTTGCTAGTGGTAAACTGAGAAGAGACGACAATACAAGGGATACAAACAAGGATTTTAACTTTGGAGCATGGACAGAAAAGCAGTTTCATTTTCAGCAAGGTACTGTAGACTCCAATTTTAACAGAAACATTGAGAATAATTTTAACTTGTTTAGAGACACGTTATATGCACTTAAAAATAACCAGTTGGAGATAGACTACTTAAATGAATGCATACAGGTTAACAGGGTTCCCGAAGGTCTTTGTTTATTTAAATTTCCTAACTGTTTGCACCCAGGGACTGAATTGTATGACAAGTTATGTGACATTTTTAACAACACGGGTATAGAAATGTTGAAACTAATGATTGTGGAGTTCCAATCCAAGGCTGAACTCTTATTGAAGGAGCTGACCGCTCTTAACCAAAATGTTACTAATGATGTGAATTTTGGAAGTGGTAAAAGAAGCTATGACAATGTTTTTTATGAGGTTGACCAACACTGTTTAAAAGTTTTAAATAGGAAAATTAAGAAACTTGACAGGGATATGCACGAATACCAGGAAGGCTTAGCCTACCCAATTTACAGAAATGGTGGTTGGAGAAACAACTATGACACTGTGTTTGTGGAAGGGGATAACATGGTGGAATGTAGCAATAAGGGTGTTAGGGTTGATAATGAACCACCCAGGAGGAGTGAAAGAATTGCTGAGAGGGGCAGGAAACAGTCCTACCAGGATTTTCAGCACCCTCCCAACAGGGGAGTGAGGGGTATGGGAAATCAGAAACAAGGGTGAAATCGTATACAGAAATAGAACCGCTGGTTAATGTTTTATCATTAACAATGGATGAGGCCCCTACCAAGAAAATTATTTTCAGAAAAGATAATTTTACAATTTACAACTTCACTGATTGCTTGCTCACAGATGAGCATTTTACTTTATTTTCAAAAGGTTTTACCTTTGTCCCATCTAGTCCCTTTGACACCACTAACACATTGATAGATTTTAAATTGTTCATTAGGCAGCTAAACCTTTCAATATTTTTTAAGGGTCAACCCAGTACCCATTCAGATCTCACTAGAACTAGCACCTTTAACCCCCCCCACACACCCATCTCTTAAGATATTTGAGGAAATGGTAGAGAGAGAAATTAGAACAGCTGGTAAAAACAAGAAAAACAAGTGCCCATTGAACCTCAGTAACGAAGAATTCCAGTTGATTGAGAATTTAAAGCAGGAAAAATGCCGGGTTATGAAACCTGACAAATGAGGGGGTGTGGTGCTACTGTACCAGTTAGATTACGATTTCATCCTACAGGGAATGTTGCAGGATGTTGAACAATATGAACTGGTGTCCCTTAATGAAATTAATTTAGCTTATGCCAAAATTAGTTATTATTTATACGACCACCTCTTGCAAGGCACTATTAATGAGCAGCTATATAACTATTTTCATGTTATGAAGCCAAGGGTACCAATAATATTTGGTATTCCGAAAACACATAAAGGCCTAGACCCTCTAAGATTTAGGCCCATTGTTCCTGGGGCAGGCAGTATTACGGAGCCCTTAGCAAAATTTATAGATCATATAGCCAAAAGAGTCTTAACACCAATTGCACATATTTGCAAAGACTCCTGGCATTTCTTAAAAGTTATTAACCGACAGATGTTTAGTCCAGAGCTATACATGGTAACCATTGATATTATAGACTTATTTCCAAGTATCCCTCACATAGTAAGACTTGAATGGTTTAGGCAAACCCTTACACTTGACGGCACGTTGGCTAGCAACGTCATCAATTTAGTGGTAGACTTAATGGACACAGTTTTGACAAACAATTTTATTTACTTTAATGGAGAGTTTTTTCGCCAAAAGAAAGGCGTGGCAATGGGAGCATGCTGTGCTTCGTTATACGCCAATTGTGTACTCTACCATTGGGAGCAGGAATTTGTGTTCAATACACCATGGAAAAAGTTCATTACACATTATACCAGATATTTAGACGATATTTGCCTACTATGGAATGGTTCTATTAATGACCTGAATGGGTTTTTGGAACACATCAATGGATGTACTGATTTTCTTAGATTCACTTACAACATTGACCAAGACGTTTTACATTATTTGGATGTAACATTAATTAAGGACTATGCAAACAGCTGTTTTCATTCCAAACTTTTTAGGAAGACTACCTTTTCTAACACGTATCTCCATTTTTGTAGCGGGCACCCTTTTTACCAGAAAAAAGGGATAGTTAAGGGCCAAATGATTAGAGCCTCGAGAATGTGTAGCACTTTTGAATATTTTTTGGAGGAAGCCAACACACTCCATGGCTTATTTATAGAAAAAGGATACCCAGTCAACTTGATTGATGGATTAGCCCAGGAAGTTACTGATAAGAGGGAATTTAGGTATTACCCTTTATTAGGTACCGGGACAGCCGGTACGGAGTTGGTGATAGACAACAACACCTCCAAATTTAAGAACAGTTTTGCATATACATAATCTTCAGACTCTCAGGTAATAGAACAGGTCATCTTAAAGTATTGGCCCATTATTTCAGTGAATGAAGATATAAAACATCTCATCCCTTCAGTGCCAGGTTTCGCTAGAAAAAGAGGAACGAATTTGAAAGAATCTTTTGAGAAAAATAAGGCTGTTAAGAATGAGTCCACTAGAGTGAAGAAGGGTACCCATAGATGTGGTTCATGTAACCAATGTGCCTTCATGTTGAATAAAGATGTTATTTCTATCCCTTCCAGAAATTTTAGATATAAGTTTAAACAATACTTTAATTGTGCCACCAAAGGAGTGGTATACCTGGGAATCTGCCTACATTGTCACAGTTTTTATGTAGGCAAGACAGAAAGGCTTTTTAGAAAAAGAGTCTATGAACATCAATATGATATTAATAAGGGTAAAGTGACCAATGCCTTTTTTAAGCATTCACAACTATGTGAAAATATGCAAATTAAGTTTACAATTCTAGAACAAGTGACACCCGACCCACGGGGAGGGAACTGGGAAGCTAGGTTGGAGTGTCGGGAACTGTTTTGGCAGCTTAGACTGGACGCAATTAGACCACCGGGCATGAATGACGCCTTGAATATAAACAGTGTGCTCAAATTAAGAAGGGCACGATTATAATAGGGGTTCTTGTAGACTGCCTAAATTTCCCCATTAAACATACTGGTATTGGATGTACTTGCAGTTCAGCCTAATGCCTTAGTTTGGTTACCATGTGCTGTATTGGTAATGAAGAAGTTACATTTATTTACTTTCATGGTTTAGTTTAACATTTATTATTGACATGTTTATTAATTTCATTACCATTTAATTTATTTTTTATGTGTTTTTATATGTGTTGTAATATATTATATATTTTCATTTTTGGCATTACTGGATTTAAAGTTGAGTTTGATTTTTGGATTGGAACATATATTTAATATTTAAGGAAAGTTTATACACACTGTATTTTTAAGAAACTGATTAGGGATGATTCACATGGGGGGGGGGTATGTCATGTGATGTTGCATTTAGTATTTAACATGGCTGACTACACAACAGATTTTTTAACCTTGAAGAAGCGCGGTAATAACCGAGCAAAAGCGCTTGGTTTATTGTTTGCTGCTGTTTGCTGTAATTCAGATCATGTACCAATAAATGTGCTGTTCTTAACCTACTGCTTCTAAACACATTTTTTTGGAGATTTGGGTACTGTGGCCGTGGACTTGGTGATTCTTGGTCTTGTGTTCACATTTTTTGATATTCTAAAGTATCTTACCTGTGGAGTTTGATGAAACATAAGTCCTCAGGGTTTCAGAACCCTCTGTGAAGTCGTTTCTTCCATCTCTACCACAACTAGTGCACTTTCCTGGGGGAACTAGCTTACCTGTACTACTGTCATTTCTGCAAGTGACATCACTGTCAAATGCTATCACTGAAAATCACCGACAGTGATTACCTAGATTGCCTTCTTCCTTAATGTTGTGCAACCATGAACTCAGTATATGGTTGTAGAGTGGAGACATAGAGGCCTCTCCCACATAAAGTGTTTGGGGTGACTTTTTCTCATTCAAAAAATGACAACTCCACCAATAACATTGACGTACCAGCACTCACTGGAATTAATTGTTAGCAAGTCAGCATGAAGACTTTCCTCCAACCTGCTTTGACTTCTGCTTCAGAAAGTTTAACATGATCTTGCAAATCTCCTGACATGTGCAGCGCAGTTACTGGTGATGACATATTTCCTCTCTCATGGGAAGTACATTGTCTTTCAAGTGGGGCAACATTGTCCATAAGATAAATCCATGTTTTTAACCTCTCCATTCTCTTTATTGGAGTCATCCATTGCTGTTAACAATTCATCATTATCAAGTGAACAATCATTTTTCATCTTAGTTATCTGAACTTGGCCAATCACAGTTTTCACAGTATGGTTCCCAATAACCAAATGGCACTCTTCCTCCATCATAGGTCCTTCCCTTTGCCATTGTTTAGAGTGGTGAAATTTCCCTGATGTCCTGGCAAAATTAATCCTACAAAATATGACGGCTTCATTCTGTCTCCCTTGGAAATTTATTACACTTAGTAAGACTAACCCAATCATTAAAAACAAATAAATAAATAATTAAACAAGAAAATTTAAGGTCAATAATGCCTTTAAAGCATGCTACTGCAATGTAATGTCACTTTTTCCTCAGAATATCAGTGACACTTTATAAACAAATCAAACATGTTATAGTAATCAAGTGAAATATCAAGAAAGAAAAAAATCATTACTAAAAATACAAACACATATGGATAAAAAAAATCTACGGACAATATGGAATCCACTGTTACATTCATGCGAAGATCTTAGTATCAGACTGCAGAAAAAAGACTCCAGACCATACAAACATATCTGCACACACACACACACACACACACACACACACACACACACACACACACACACACACACACACACACGCACACACACACACACACACACACGCACACGCACACACACACACACACACACACACACACACACACACACACACACTGACACAGAGAGACTGACACACTGACACACACACACTGACACAGACACACACACACACACTCACACACACACACACACACACACACACACACACACACACACACACACACACACACACACACAGTTAATGTATCCATTTCAGTATCCTGCCCATCTGCTATCACATCACAACATACTTTCAAATTAAAAAAACTTTTGGTAGTGTAGTTCAGTACAATAAAATTTTATTTAGCCATATACAATGTGGGTCTCTGTTAGCCTCCATCACAACCAGATTGCACCCTTTTTTTCTAGTAGGTAGTTAAGTGAAAGCTGAGAAATGAAAACTAACATCGATCATTCAGTGAAAAACATGATATATTACTAAAGTCTGCGGTATTATCTAAAAGCTGTGTTTAGCATCTATGACTTGTAGCTTTCACTCACCTTATCTCCCTGTAAACCATTCAGCCCAGGAAGTCCATCAGTCCCAGGAAGTCCAGGATCTCCCTGAAAAATAAGACATACATATAATTATTCAGATGTACTTGTACAGCGCTGTAATGTACAGATATACTTGTACAGCTCCCTAATATACAGATGTACTTGTACAGTTCCCTAATGTACAGATGTACTTGTACAGCTCCCTAATGTACAGATGTACTTGAACAGCTCCCTAATATACGGATGTACTTGTAAAGCTCCCTAATATTCAGATGTACTTGTACAGCTCCCTAATGTACAGAGGTACCTGTACAGCTCCCTGATGTACAGAGGTACTTACACAGCTCCTTAAAGTACAGACATAATTGTACAGCTCTGTAATTTACAGATGTACTTGTATAGCTCCCTAATGTACAGATGAAATTGTACAGCTCCCTAATGTGCAGATGTACTTGTACAGCTTCCAAATGTACAGATGTACTTGTACAGCTCCCTAATGTACAGATGTACTTGTACAGCTCAGTAATGTACAGATGCACTTGTACAGCTCCCTGATGTACAGAGGTACTTACACGGCTCCCTAATGTACAGATGTACTTGTACAGCTCAGTATTTTACAGATGTACTTGTACATCTCCCTAATGTACACATGTATTTGTACAGCTCAGTAATTTACAGATGTACTTGTACAGCTCCCTAATGTACAGATGCAATTGTACTGCTCCCTAATGTACAGATGTACTTGTAAAGCTCCAGAATGTGTAGATGTACTTGTACACCTCCCTAATGTACAGATATACTCATACAGCTCCCTAATGTACAGATATACTTGTACAGCTCCCTAAAGTACAGATCTACTTGTACAGCTCCCTAATGTACAGATGCACTTGTACAGCTCCGTAAAGTACAGATGTACTTGTACAGCTCCCTAATGTACAGATGTACTTGTACAGCTCTTTAATTTACAGATGTACTTGTACAGCTCCCTAATGTACAGATGCACTTGTACAGCTCTCTAAAGTACAGATGCACTTGTACAGCTCCCTAATGTACAGATGTACTTGTACAGCTCTTTAATTTACAGATGTACTTGTACAGCTCCGTAATGTACATATGCACTTGTACAGCTCTCTAAAGTACAGATGTACTTGTACAGCTCCCTAATGTACAGATGTACATGCACAGCTCCCAAAGTACAGGTGTACTTGTACAGCTCCCTAATGTACAGATGTACTTGTACAGTGTCCTAATGTACAGATGTACTAGCACAGCTGCCTAATATGCAGATGTAGTTGTACAGCTCCCTAATGCACAGATGTACTTGTGCAGCTCCCTAATGTGCAGAGGTACTTGCACAGCTCCCTAATGTACAGATGTATTTGTGCAGCTCCCTAATATATAGAGGTGCTTGTACAGCTCCCTAATGTACAGAGGTACTTGTACAGCTCCCTAATGTACAGAGGTACCTGTACAGCTCCCTAATGTACAGATGTACTTGTACAGTGTCCTAATGTACAGATGTACTAGCACAGCTGCCTAATATGCAGATGTAGTTGTACAGCTCCCTAATGCACAGATGTACTTGTGCAGCTCCCTAATGTGCAGAGGTACTTGCACAGCTCCCTAATGTACAGATGTATTTGTGCAGCTCCCTAATGTACAGAGGTGCTTGTACAGCTCCCTAATGTACAGATGTACTTGTACAGCTCCCTAATGTACAGAGGTACCTGTATGTACAGATGTACTTGTAAAGCTCCCTTATGAACAGAGGTACCTGTATATACAGCTGTACTTGTAAAGCTCCCTAATATACAGAGGTACCTGTACAGCTCCCTAATGTACAGCTGTACTAGTTCAACTCCGTAATGTACAGATGCAATTGTACAGCTCGCTAATGTACCGATGTACTTGTACAGCTTCCTAAAGTACAGATATACTTGTACAGCTCCCTAAAGTACAGATCTACTTGTACAGCTCCCTAATGTACAGATGTACTTGTACAGCTCCCTTCTACACAGATGTACTTGTGCAGCTCCCTAATGTACAGCTGTACTTGTACAGCTCCCTAATGTACAGATGTACTTGTTCAGCTCCCTAATGTACAGAGGTACCTGTACAGCTCCCTAATGTACATATGTACTTGTGCAGCTCCCTAATGTACAGATGTACTTGTACAGCTCCCTAATGTGCAGATGTACATGTACAGCTCACTAATGTACAGAGGTACTTGTACAGCTCCCTAAAATACAGATGTACTTGTATAGCTCCCTAATGTCAGTACAGTTCCCTGAAGTTCAGATGTACTTGTACAGCTCCCTAATCTACAGATGTACATGAACAGCTCCCTAATGTACAGAGGTACTTGTACAGCTCCCCGATGTACAGATGTACTTGTGCAGCTCCCTAATGTACAGATGTACCTGTACAGTTCCTTAATGTACAGAGGTACTTGTACAGCTCCCTGATGTACAGATGTACTTGTGCAGCTCCCTAATGTACAAATGTACATGTACAGCTCTTTAATGTACAGATGTACATGTGCAGCTCCCTAATGTGCAGATGTACATGTCCAGCTCCCTAATGTACAGATGTACTTGTACAGCTCCCTAATGTATAGATGTACTTTTGCAGCTCCCTAATGTGCAGATGTACATGTGCAGCTCCCTAATGTACAGAGGTACTTGTACAGCTCCCTAATGTTGATGATGCTAACATAAGTATTAATGGACAGGTTTAAGAAAGATAGTAGTGGACAGAAAAATAATCAAATGTTTGGTCACAATGTGACCTTGTGTAGATTGAAAGAGACTGATTTTATTACACTACGTACTTTTCTATTGGAGAGGGACCTCATATGCACACCCTTTGACCTTCAGCTTCCAAGCGCAATATAAACATGGCAAAACATGATTATTCCAATAGCAGCTATCATACTCTGATTATAGGCAAATCCACAAAAAGAACCATATTTTTAACTGATATCATTTTGCAGCTTATCAAAGCAAAGAGATTGACAACGGTCTCAAAATAACCAGTGTAGGAATTTTAAAATATTATGCTCTCCCACTCAAGTCTTAATATAAAAAAAATGTTATAAAGATAGAGAGGTTGAGCTCCAGGCAAACCTTTAAAACAACTTGTTTTATCTTACCTGATATTATGACCAGCACTTTGATAAAGCAAACAACTTCAGCCAAAATAAGGCTCTGTGATTATAATTTGCTGTTATTAATTCCATTATGAACAGTGTTCTTTGATTTATTTTATTACTACAATCAAATGAACAAATTGCTAATCACTACACTCATTTTCTGCAAGTTTATCTATTTGTGATATTACTGGATAATTTGATCTGGCTGTTGGCATTTTTCAGTGGTGACTGAAGAAGAATTACAGAAACCTGGAAAACAACAATTCATCATTATGAGATATTATTCAGAAGTTCTACAACATGGACTCTTGTAGCACAATAACACTGATAAGCACAGTATACACCTTATCGGACAGATTACCTGTCAAGATATAAATATACTGTAGAAGTATATATCACTGTTAACAAGGGAGGAATGGAGTGCAGTAGTGGTACAGAGTAACCAGAGTACAAAAAGTTATCCACACCTATTAACGCAGCCTTGTATATACAGGAAAGTTAAGCTCACTCTTTGTCCTGGAGTCATGTGCTGTGGTGAATCAAATGTAAAATTGTTGTTTTTGACATCAGTAGGAAGATCGGTGAAGTAAAAACTGTGAGATGGGTCAGTAAACAGATATAGAACAATGTATCTGGGCTGCATGACTACTAAGTACCCATGAAACTATGCAATCAAATAGGAAGTAAGGCAAAGGCAAGTCTCAACTGCTAGGTAACTAACTAGTAATATAACAGTGGCCAACAAAATATTATTCTATCAATAATAAAACAACATTGCTGAATGTATAGTCTGCTCATGTCTAGCAGGCATAGTTTGTATTCATGCTTTGTTTTGTAAATTTTTGCTGTCTTTTAGCTCACAACTCAAATGAATCACACACACACACATACACACACACACCCAGACACACAAACACATGCACACACACACAAACATGCATGCACACACATACAAAGATAGGCAGTTTTATAGACTGATAGATGGGCAAATAAGGACAGAAAGATACAAAAGTCAGAAAATCAAATGTATAGAAAGACACACACACACACAGACAATGTAAGTACAGATATCAGAAGATTCCAAACACCACTCTCCCTGGTACATCACTCATATGGTATCATTACTGAGAACTTACAAAGAACAAGCCATCAGCTATCATGCTACCATTATGACAACTCCTATTTCTCACAAGCCAAAGGTGATATCCCATGAAAATGGAAAGGTTTAACCAAATGTCTTCTTTTTCTATGGCTAAAAATGTCTGCCTCATTCACAATCTTTAGTAAAGTGCAACTTTTTGTCAAGGTCCTTTTAAGCATATGGCAGCCTGGGTAGTGTCAGCACATTTACTTTAAAATCTGTCTTATTTTTATCTATATACAGAATTTTAGATGCTTAGTTTTTCATATCATTCAGATGAAAAGAAGACTGAAAACTATATAAGTAAGAGGGGACAGACAGAATATGTGTGTTGTGTGTGTGTGTGTGTGTGTGTGTGTGTGTGTGTGTGTGTGTGTGTGTGTGTGTGTGTGTGTGTGTGTATGTACATTATGAAATACGTTTTGTGTGTGTCTGCATGGTTGTAGTGTGATGTATACATGGATGCGCATTAAACACTGACACCTAAAAATGGTGTTTGTTTCTAACACCAGGAGTCAAACTGCATTTTCATATGAAGGCCTTCCTATGTCATCTGCCTCATGCTTGCGTCTTGTTGTGTAACATGCAGTTACCATACAGAGAAAGATATAAAATCCAGTATGTGTTACTAAAATCAATAATCTGCAATGCATAATATAAGCTGGATGTAAATGTTGGTTTTAAATGTAACTCGGAAGTTAATCTGTTCTGCTGTTCTGTAAATGTTGATTTGAAGAAGCTGTTACTGTCCATTGGCCAGGTCATGCCTGACAGTGGTATATGGAAAAGGTCACTTACTGAGCTAACAATAACAAAAAATAAATCTTGGAGTTGTGGGGTATAAGAGGCAGATAACTTGAACATGCAGTGGTGTAACGAAAATGCTGCCAAACTGCAAAAAACAGCAAACAGGGACTAAGAGACTGCTTATTGTAAAAAGATGGAATTAAATTGGTGCTTTGTCTAGCAAGACCAAGGAAGTAAAGGGAATTGTCTGCAGAAGACAAAAGACAGTTGATGTAAGCACCAGTCTGGATAAAGCTACAGATAACCATGTAATTTAAGAGTGAGGGATTAGAACTGGGTAATTGGAATAGTTGTGTGAATAAGATTATGAGGTTGAAAAGAGGTCCAAGAGGTCCAAGTGCTAGAAAATAGGCAGAAACAATATAGGCACTGTGGGGTGTATCTGATATGGCATCACAAGCAGACTATGAACAGAAACTACAACAAATGATAGAGGAATGGAATACAAAACTAAGGTTGCATGGGATGAAACTGAGTACAAACAAGACAATTTGTATGACAGCAAATGGGATAAATAGAAATAAAGAGCAGATCCCAACAGACCATCACAGACTTTTATTAAAATATGGCAGTATAAAATTGTTATCGCTTTCAGGATAACCCTTCTTCAGACAATACAAAACATAAATGAAGCCATCTTATATATAAAATTTAAAGCACATGCATCCAGTCACATTCAATATACTAGCCGCCTCTTTTTTAAGGCTGGTTTTAAAGGAATAGTGGTATTTAGGCCAGGTAAATGGTCTGCTGCTAGTTGTATTATCCATTTAAGTTCATTGCATGCAGTAACATTTACAATGTCTTCCTCTCTTTTATTCAAACAGAAGGGCACACCCTGCGCAAATCTGTATGCCAACTTGGTTTTAGCATACTGGGAGGAGCGTAACATCTTTGAGAAAGATCACCTGTGGAAAGATGCTTTGTTATATTATGTCAGATTTGTTGATGATGTTTTTTTTTTCTTTTGCTGTGGGGACAGGATGAGAGAGAGTTAATGTATTTTATTAAATACTTGGAAAATGCAGCTAGCTTTCTGAGGTTTTCAACCAGAAGTAATAGTAATACAACTGACTTTCTAGATATTTGCCTGACTAAAAATTATGTGGGGAGTTTGGATACAGCAATATACAGAAAGGATTGCTGGAAAAAACACTATTTATTTTACAGTATGCATCCTAAATGTACTTTTCAAAACATAGTGGTGGAGCAAGGGCATAGGGTGTCTTACCTTTGCACAGAGGATGGTACCTTTAATAAGGAACTTGAGATCCTTCACAATCATATGATGAAAAGGGGTTATACCCAGAATATATTAGGCAAGGGTTGGGAGACATCACAGAAGTGCATGAAAGATAAAGCTAGCCCTTGGTTTTCAGGTAATAGGTGTTCTTAGGAGCAATGAGCAACACAGATTCCACGTATACATGTAAATAAAGATATCAGATAAATATTAATGGTTCAGTTACAAGAGTGGGAAAGCAGAAAATAATTCAGTGAAGAAGATTTGGGAGAGACTGGAGAAAACCAAGATGAAACAAGGAAATCTAGCAAACAGATGGATGGATTGTATGAGAGAAGATGTGTGACAGTCATACATGACTGTTAAAGAAGTTTGGAGAGTGGCACTGCATACCTCTCAACCTTTCAGTGCAAGAAATCTGGACAAAGCCCAAAAGAATAGGGGAACAAAGGCTCAAAAATACGGACAGAATTTAAATATTGCTCCTATAAACTTAGAAAGTTGCTGGAATAATAGCTTTTGTATTATAACGCATTTTCTAAAGTATATAAAGTCTGAAAATCAAATGTCTGTCATTATTTAGTATTATTTAGTGACTTCAATCTTCAATGATTTGCCAAAAAAACTGAAATTTTATGAGGAACAGGCAAAAAATATGAGGCAAAAATCTGGATATTCTGCAAAAATCTGTACAGTTGAGAGGTATGAGTGGCAGTGAACTGAGAGATGTGGCAACAGTTGACATGCCACCCCAATCTCATGTAGAAAATGGGAAAAAGGGGGTTAATGATGCTGATAATGATGATGAAGATGTGTGAGAAAGAGAAAAGAGCCAAGCAGGCAAATGGAGGGGAGGGTTGTGTATACTGGGCAAGAAGGAAGAACAGATTAAATGAAGACTGTTTTTGAAGACAAACATGCTAAGGTAGGATAGGTGCAGGTCAATAAAAGCAAATAGATCAAAGTTGTAAGAGAAGGAAATGAGAAGAAAGAAAAGTTTTGTAAAAAACAAGATTTAGTTTTAAACTGCAACTAATATGGGAAAGGATTATTAGTGGCCTAAATTTAAAATATGCATTGACTATATGGACATATGTCAAGCTGCAAGGTACTACATATGTTACTGATATTATCTATTGAACATATTGTATCATGGTTAAATAATATATTAAAAGAACAGACAAAGAATGTGTAAATTAAGTCAACCAGTCTTGACCAAAACAGTCTTTGACAAACTGCTTAGTAATAAAATGTTCACTTCCATACATAAGAACTGCTATCCATATATATAGTGCATACAGGCATATGAGTACTCTGTGTGCTATGTAATAAATGCTTCTGTCCAGGATACTGGTTCATAAATCTTTACATAATTGACCCAGGTTTTTCATGAATTTGATGCAAGTGCATATTGTATACAGTGGTGTGCAATTTGTGCCTGTGCCCATTTCATCCCTAGTCTCATTAGCAGGCCAACAAATGTTGTACTGTTCAATGTTGCTTCATATTACAGCACAGTAGTGAATAACAACATACTAAGGTTGTTGTTGTTTGTCTTTCAGCTTTTTCCTGGAAAGGGGTCATCACAGAGGAACTCCGGTCCACTAATGATTGGCAGTAGATTTTTACGAAACTTCGAGGTGACAGCTCGACGCCCAACTTTCAATGAAGGCACACCCATTTACGCACGCATGTTTTTCGAATGCTCCCCAACCACGGGGAGGGCATGCAGACTCCACACAGAAGGCACTCCCAAGCCAAGCCGAGAATCGAACGGGAGAACCTCTTGCTGTGAGGTAACAATGCTACCGCCATACCACCAAGACTAACAACATACTAAGGTATGGTCTTATATATTTTAGGAGATAGATATCCCTACTGCATTGTGCTCTGTCATCATGCCTGATTGTGATTCACAAACATCTCACAGCCAATAATGTCATTGTGATAATATGATAAAGAGAGGATTTGGTGCTGTGAGAACTCACACTTGTGGGATCTCTCCAGCATCACTGTGTAGGGGCAGAACAGTTTTGCTGTGTTGCAGGTTTGCCTGCACCTTATAAGCACTGTTGCTTGTAGTAGGGATTTTTTTGAACCTTACAAAGAAGATGTTCTGTTGATTTTTTATTTGACTGTAATAATGTATTACTCATTTCTGCATGCTAAGCAACATATTAGCAGGGAAAGGAGAATTCTGTGCTAACAAGTTTAACACCCTGGGTTTATCTACAGCTCTAGTCACACAGGTTTGTCTATTAGGACTTATGCTACCTTTCCCCTCTACCTTTTTTCTAGAATAAAATAAAAGCTACATGTCCAACAACAAATATGCACCCATTTTCATTCACTTCCGCATCACTTTTCATTCTCCTCATATCGTCCTTCTGTGTGTTTCCCCATGTGCTCTTCTCCCTTTCTGATTGTCCTATAATTACCTCATTATTTCCCATTTATATGTTAAAAATGGTTGTCACTTTGCTGTGTAGCCCCATGAATAGGCTGCCAGTTGTGGTTTTGAATTAGCTAAATGGTTCTTTGATGCATTTCTGAATATGCGTATAGTGAAGTATGCTACATGCATGCTGATGTCTCAGGGTAACATGACCCCCAAAAACACGATCCACTCATTTGCTTAGTGACTGCCATTTTTGTGACTATGAGGCTTCATTGCACTATCACAGACATATCTGAACTATGGGTAACTTATGCATGCTTTATCCTAATCCTTTGAACTATCATCCTAAGTATCAGCTTAGATATTAAGTGTTAATATACTAGTTACACAATCTGACATTTTCCAAACTATATGAAATTTCTAGGGAAAACTGTTTAAAAATGATTTGCTTCATTTCTTTTATTTATTCATTTTTGATTACCCGATTTATCTATTCAAGTTTGCAGGGAAAATGGAATAATGTGCCCTTAATTTAAAATTTTATTAAATCATGCTATCTCTGTTTGTCTCCATGACAATGCTTAAGACAGTTTACTTTCAAAATGTTAGAGGCTTGGCATAAAACATGCATTGCTGAGGTAAAATTTTCTGGTTAAATTTGAGATTCAGCAATTTTTGATTTTACAGCATAAAATCAGATTTGCAGATTTGAATCAGAGTTTAATTTTAGTACCATGCTATGCTGCAGGTTTGTTATAATGTTTGGTGCTATATGTATCTTGTCAGTGCTTTGCAGTAGATTTACTTTACATGCTAAGGTAGTCTGATGGCATAATATAAATATGCTATTAAAATATGTTTCACAATTATGCTTCATTACACTTAACAAGGCTGATGTAGTTTTAAATATTTAAAATAATTTGTTTATATGAATAGCAATTTACAGCTTGTAAAACTATTTCACATTTCTAGTAAACATTTTTAAAACAGAATACTAATAAGGACTATAGTAGGACATTTTGTGGATTAGTAAATAATCATTATTACAGGATTTTGTCATATTAAAATATTCTGTTTTCAGGAACATTAGAAATTGACCAGTACCTTCAGAGCTATGACATCTGGAAACAATAAGCAAGATAGTTCCTGCCAATAGATGAAGGATCCAGAGCAGTCTGCATACAGTATACTAGGCCATACATGTCTTCAAGACCCAAAAGAACAGTAAAGTTACAAAGAACAGACATGATATTTTTTGCTGCTTTTCACAGAATGGCCCATACAACCAAAACAACAGGACATGACCAAAACCTACGCCAAGAATCTGCCATTGGATATTTTTTGACGTGTTTAGAAAAATCATTAACACAAATTTAGATATAAAACTGGCACAGATTTTTAATACCATTTAGTATTACAAGGGTTTTCCCTGATAAAACACATAGAGAGATTTTTGGTTTATGGGAAAATAGTAACCTATTTTGTTGGTTGCAATGTATTGAAAACCAACAAGCTTTGAGCATACAAAGTATACTGTCAACCTGTGGCCTATCCCCTAATGACTGGTTGGTCCTTCAGAGTGTCATAGCATACACTAAGGATCTGTGTAAAACAATACATAACTCATCTTTCAAAACAGTTCCAAAAATTATAAACTGGATTTTTGGAATTTTACATAATAATATCAATGTTAAGAATTAATTATCATATCTATATAACACTTTAACTGTCTATAAGACAGCTCCTAAAGATTCTTACTGGCAGTACCTAACTAAAGGGTTTCAGGTATCATTATCAATGGAAGATAAAACAAACATTTTATTTTTAGTTAAACTAACTTTTTATTTACAATTCTGGAGGATTTTTCATTGCAAATTTCTACACAGATCCTTTTTGACAGCTGAGAAACTCTCAAAAATTAACCCATCAAACAACAAGTTACGTTGGAGATGTCATATGTCCACTAATGCTGACTGGTCTCATATTTTTTATGACTGTCCTAATATTAGGGGTGGGAGGATGGCATAATAGTTAAGGTGTTTACCTTACAGACACAAGGTGCAGGTTTTGATTCTCACATGGGGTAACTGGCTAGGCTTGAAAGGTCTCACAAGGGCAGTTAGCCTAGTACTAATCTATGAACCTATTAAACCATATTGGAATATGATCAACAAATTTCTTCAAGCTATCTATAGTGATATAGTTGTTTTGACAAAGTCTTTAATTTTATTGAATATTGTTAATAGTAATAATATGAAGAAAGATGATCTATATTTGCTGTGGACGATGTTAGCAATAGCCAGAAAATGTGTAACTAGAAGATGGAACTCTAACGTAGCACCCACAATGGAGGAATTCCTATAATCACTGAAGAAATGCATACTAATGGAGAAAAGAACTAAAGAGTTAAGAACTTTTCCTAAGCCATTGGTTAATAGTCCATGGAGGAAAATTTGAATTTGATTGATACTCTACAGATAGAAACAAACTCTTCCTAACTATCATAGCTTATACATTAACTTATTATTTAATTACAAATGTTTTTATCTGAATCTTTTTTGTCAGGCTGAATGTAAATACTGTAAATAGTTATTGAATGTTATGAATGTATTTAATTATTGTGTTATTTCACCAAGATAAAAATCATTTGAGTAAAAAAAAAAAAAAGAATCTGCCATTGGTTTTGAATAAGAACCTCAACTTGCAAACTTTGAAAAAAAAATTGCTCTCAGCTCAAACAATTGCTGCCTGGATAAAATGAAAGACTACATAAGACCCTATTAAAGATAATTAATACCTCTCCCTACACAACCTAGCTAAAAATACATCAGACAAAACTAAGGACACTTATCTTTGTAAAAAACAGCAATCATCATTCAGCAACCAAAAAACCTTCTGGAAAGGCATCAAAATAGCAGCTGCCATATCAAGCAACACATGCCATTCCTTTACTCCAATGATTTTTTACTTCAAAATTCTTCAAAATCCCCATAGCCAACTAAAATAGACTCCCATTCCAAACCCAACACGGTGTTATCTTCTTCCATTTTTATTAAAATGAATCTCTCATACTGATACAGGAAAAAAAATACTTCTCTTCCTACCCACATGTGGCTTTTCAGGGATTGATGGTCTTCTCCCTTAGTTTCTAAAGTACTGTGCTGACATATGAAAGAAAAGGATAGTCTTTATTTCCCTAAATGCAAAAGAAAAAAAGCACCATGGCTTCAGACTTTCATTCAATATCCATTCTTCTTCATTTCAGTAAATATTTAGTTAAAAGTGATCTACAAACAATTCCCACCAAAACAATATTTTTTCACCTTCCCAATATGTCTTTGTAAAAGACAAAAACACTCACATAGCCTTGCATATTCTGACTGACTCAACATTTACAAATATAAACAAAGGTCATCTCACAAGAGCTACATTACTGGTTTTAGAAATCTGTTTGAGACTGCCAGCCACTGTAAACTGATTAACAGCATCACTGATGCCACCATTGGCTATTCCACCCTCAGATGACTCACTAGTTACCTAAGAACTGGAACCTTTTCAATAAAATCTGGCAACACGTTCTCACCTTCACAGCAAATCATTTCAGGAGTCCTTCAAAGTTCTATTCTTGCCTTCACCCTTTTCAATATTTTCATCAGTTTCTTTCCTGCTTACCTTAAGCGTATTGCTTACTTTATATTAGTGACCTTGAGTTCTTGCAGTGCTAGTCCACTTATAACACCATTTTTCAGAACCTCCAACCTACATGATAAACAGCTATCTCTATACACCAATATATATATGTATGTTCTTAGGATCAGCTTAGACACTAAGTAAAGTGTCATCACAACACCCTTCCTCCTGTGTAATAACCAACCTGAATACCATACCATTTTTCTTTCCATACCTTGATATTACACTTCACCCTGCCTTCAATCTATCAGTTCAAATGAGCAACCATAAAGTTAAAATTAACTGAATCCTCTATGATTGCCACAGAATGTCTCATTATCTAATTTCTGAAGGCAGAAATGCTAAAGGCAAAAATATACTGTGACCACAACTTGTCCTACTTAACAATACTTGCATGAAAAATCAGAAAGATCTTTAAAGCCTCTCCAATAAAATCTACTTATCTTTCTTTCACAAAGAACTGAACACTACTGCATCACCTTTCATAGGATTAACTGACTGCCTGCTCTTGAGAACGCAAATGTCTTTTTATTCTGCCTTATACACAAAACATTATATAGTCTATTTAAACCCCTTCTACCACAAATACTCTATGGGAAAATATCCCTTACCTACTTCACTTTCAATCTAATGGTGATGTAGTTTTTTCAAGACCAACTAACCACCTGACATCAACTAATCATTCCGTCCTGTTTTTGCACCTGTCTTCTGTGGCTCACTGCCCTCAGGCATTTACAACTGAAAATAACTTCTCCATATTCATACAAAATCTAACTTCAGTTCCTTGGAAAGGAAAACCTCATGCTCCTGTTTCATTCACTTACAATAATGTAAATAGTTTTTCTTTTTTGCTTTCAACACCCTCATTGTATATTTCTCTCCACATTTTCTTCTTTTACTTATAGGTATAGCCGTATCAGTAGTGCAGCAGGTAGCATGTCCCCCTCTGATGCAGAAGCCTGTGAGTTCTATTCCCACACTAGGTAGGTGAATTAATTTTCCAAAACCTACACTGCAATGTAGCATAAGGGGCATACTGTACTCCTGAATGTGCTATCCTTTGGATGAGACACCAGACTGAGGTCCCATCTGCCTGAGTTGGTGTTAGATCAGGTGAATGTAAAAGACAGTATGGCAATAATTGAAAAAGTAGAGGATCTTCCCTGGTGGCCTGGCCAAACTTCTCTTAGGTAGTATACATGCCTCTTTCTCCTCTAAAAAGAGGCCATTGGCCTAGTGGAAATAACCTGGCCAGCAAAGTGTATTTTATTTATTTATCCATTTTTGACCAAGTTTGTTTGTAAATAAAAATAATAAACTGATGTCTTATGTTTACTTTTTACATGTTAGTCCCACATTGTTGAAACTATTCTACTGTCCTCTCTAAATGTTTACTTCTTTACTTCTGCAATATTGTACTTCTGGGCTGTAGTTAATATGGGTCCATTATAGATTAGTTCACCACCCCTATCAAAAATTTGCATAAATAAATAAATACCTAAGGAAAGACAGATAGATTTCCAGGGGACCAAGCTAGTTCTTGTTGGTCACACACTATTTTTCTCTGAGACATTCGGATTTTGGATTCTAAATAAAATAAATACATATGCAAATATGAAAGGAAAGGTAACTGTATTTTTAATTAACAACTAAAAGTCTAACAAATGTTGCAGACCTGTTATGTTAATGCATGGGTACATGCAGATTAGTGCCAGTGCATTGCACTTCTTTCTAGCTAAGCTATCAGTTAGTAGACAATTAGGGAAAAGACATAAATAGTAATACCTAAAATAACAAGACAGGGTCACACATATATCAATCTATAGAATATTACAATCACCAATTAGTATTGCTAAAAATACTTTGGCAGGAAGTTTGTCTAATCAATTAATATTTTTTGATTTTAAGGCTAATACATTTAAAACACCACTTGATAACAAAATCATATTCTTAATAATACTGTCCTTCATAATAAAAGATGTAAAATAAATGGAGAGACTGAAAGAACTAGGCCGTATTGTGGATGGCCTCTGCTGTCTTACCAAACTACCCTGAGCCCAGATTTCTGGTCTATCCCCTTGTATAATATCAGAGCAAAAAGTGGAGTCCTTGGAGACTCAGGATGCTATGTCAATATTACAGATTCTATAGGGAATAAAAAAAATGTAAAGCTAATGGTATCCAGAAATATTTTATATTAATGAATCATATTAATCTTACATGGTGGGCTGCACTGATCTGAGCATGCAATGTAGCCCCCAATGATCATTGAATGTATACAACCCCATAGCACCACCTATAGGTCATATGTAATACTGCATACATGACAGGTAAAACTCCCATTATGCATACACAACTTGGGCTGCCACACATTGGGTGGAACGCTGTCGTCCTGCATTCCCATGGAACAGCCCATTTCTTTGTAAAAAAAAGTATGAGTATGTCATCCTTTCTTGCAAAATAACAAAACCACACATGCACCTAAATGACACCCAGAGTAGCCAAGAGCATATAAAATCAAAACAAATCTACACGGGTATAGTAGTACTGTTACTGCAGGACTATACACACGCATTCCTCAATTAAGATCAACAGTTACACTGCTGGCATACAGCTGGAGCTCTAACTGCCCCCAAAAGGTGTATTTATAAAAGGTGGCATTGTATTACATTTAAAGTTTATAATGACATTCAGTTATTACAGTGTGATGTACTAAACATGCCATAAAAAACAAAATAGCATGAGAAATTTCAGTGGCTTGCTGTGCTATCTGGAGAGAGTACTATCCCAGGCAACAATAAATTTGTACTCCAGCTATATATGTGATTCCATAAATAATTATTTAGTCTTCATTTTCATAATATTGATAATATAGCTACTTGTAAATCTTTGCTAACTAACACATAACATGTTCACTTTTTTCAGACTAATTATGTACACCCTTATGTGTAATAATCAGATATGGCCCACTATATATCAGGAAAGCCAAGTTCCCTGTATAATATAATGCTCTCTAATTCATTATTTATGAATTTCATTTTTATATGCAGATATATAATGGTATTGATACTTAGATGGTGTTGGTGAGAACTAACACATTTATTTAAATGACAAAATGGTAAAAAATGTCATTATTTTGCAGTTTAACTGTACTCCTTAGCTCATAATTATTGTACAAGTGTGAAATAATTCATACAGCCACTTGCAAATGTTGCAGTAACTTTTTATTTTCTGTTTTCTTTTTTAATTTTCCCACTCACAAGCTTACTCCCTGCAGGGATTTTCATAGCTAGTCTGGTAAAGTCTTTCTTGTCCCTTGTTTATAGCTAGAAGTTATAGATGTTTCTGTCAGTTGGTGCAGAAGGATAAGGCTGTAAGCTACAGATTCTATGGTACAGGATTTGATTCTCTCAGCCATTGTTTGCATACTTTGTGACCTTGAACAAATCACTTAACCAAACATTGCTCCCATGTCACCACTGAAAAAGGACTGTGTGTCCAGTGAGCTAAAGTGGTTAACAAATGAATAGTATTACTTATGTCTATTTTCCATTTCATTTTCTATAGCATTTTAGCTACAGTCATCCACTCCTGGGAATGCAAAGTGGTATCCTAATTGGATGGATTGGATGAGGTACAGGTTTAGACTCATATTCTTTTAGGTCCATATCCATAATTTACAAGCATTTTGTGTTATAATCTTGGACACCTGAACATCTTTGGATATTGATCTTGTTATCATGGCCAGCATTGATAATAGGAAAACTAGGTGCTCAACTAGGATGCTACTCAGTTAGGGATTTATTTATGTAAAGTAAAGAAATACAGCAGTGGTATTTATTTACTTAAAACAATAGATAAATGTCCTAAAGAACCCTTATTCAAAGTTGTGGCACATTATGGGGGAGGCACTGAATACCTGACCAATGAATTTGCAGGTTTTCTTCTCTGCACCAGCTGTGAGCTAGGCAACAAATCTGCTTCATTGTGCAGATCGTCGGCAGAATGTCAAAAAGCAGCAAGCTTAGAGATTTAAAACTGTAAAGATGGATGTGATTGGTGTAATAGAAACAGCAGATAGAGATCACAATCAGCAGTAAGGTGAGGTATGTTTTTAATTCTGTCAGGCAATCAGATATCATGGGCAGTACTCAGCTTTATTGGACTAATGGCTGGCTAGCAACTTGTGTGTTTTTGTGAAATTACAGTGCCTATTATTTTCTTTATTTATTTTTATTACAATCAGAGACCTGAGATGTACACAAACTACAAATTGGTTATAATTGCTGAATATAACACTGCTATACACGGACTATCTGTGGGTGAAAATTACTGTCTGTTATGTTTCCTGCACATTGGCTTTGCAGGATTAATTTGCTTTGTGTGAAGGAAGTTGAAATGAATTGCTAAGCATGCTGTTTGTATGAAACAAAGCTGAAACACATTACTATGGCCACAAGAGGTTGGGACTGATTGTGAATGAAAGTAACTACATACCTATGTTGTTTACTCAGTCGATTTGCAGGATTTGTGTGCACTCGTATGAAATATGTTGAAATACTTTACTATAACCATAGTGTGTTTATGTGAGGAAAACTTAAAATACATTACTGTATCAATTATTGTTTTTTTACTTGAATTTGATAAAAGAAGCATGCATAGTTAATTAAGTGGCAATGCTACTAGGTAAGGGTCCTGTCTTTTGATGACAATGACTGACCCTGTCATCATCTGGTAATGTAAAACAGACATTGATCGGGCCTTGAGGAATAATATACATTGGTATAAAGCAAGCTGAAATACTTTACTGCAGCCATTTTAATCAAAATCCAACATGTGAGGTCTAAACAGTAACTAAAGTGCCTATAATGTATGGGCACTTTAATGTATGGGTGCAGAGGTTGCTTGTGGATAATCACTGTTAAAAAGTCACTGATCAGGTTTGGCAGGAACAGTGTCACACAATATAATGCAATTGTTGATATTGAAGTACAACTATCATTGGTATTACTTAAACTTATATGTGTTGGAAAGTGGGAAGGGGACTGCAATACCTTTAAGAGTAACAACTTAGCTATAATTTATTCCATTGTTCATCATAATAAAAAATCTTCATTGTACACAATGAGTGGCTATCTTTGATTGACTGGGAAGGATGTCTTTGAAAGCAGCAGATCACTGGCATAGTACCATAGTGACAAGTGTTGCCATCTAACAGTGCTTAGCTATCTTAGGTTCCTGTCTGAGGCTCCTTTCTCTGTTAAGCCCGCATGTTGTCCTCATCTCTGCAAAGGTTTTATCCAATTGTTCTTTTTTACTCCAACACACCAAAGACAAACTATAGTTAATCAGGCACTCCTACAAAATGTTGGTAAGCATGCAGTGTGATGCAATTTGTTTTATTGTGTGTGTGTGTGTGTGTGTGTGTGTGTGTGTGTGTGTGTGTGTGTGTGTGTGTGTGTGTGTGTGTGCGTGTGTGTGTGTGTGTGCGTGTGTGTGTGTGTGTGTGTGTGTGTGTGTGTGTGTGTGTGTGTGTGTGTGTGTGTGTGTGTGTGTGTGTGCGCATGCATAGGTGTGTGTGTATTTGCCTGTGTGAACATCTTGTGATACACCTAGTTTGTCATGGCAATGCCAGTATGTGTGTGTGTGTGTGTGTGTGTGTGTGTGTGTGTGTGTGTGTGTGTGTGTGTGTATGTGTGTGTGCATGTTCATGTAGTGTGTGTGTGTGTGTGTGTGTGTGTGTGTGTGTGTGTGTGTGTGTGTGTGTGTGTGTGTGTGTGTGTGCATAAAAGTAATATCATGTGACACACAATATTGAGGAGCATATATATACATATTTGTGTATGTATGTGTGGGAGTTGCTGATTGAAGGCTTAGCGTCTGTTTTTCTAAGAGTGTACTAGTTCAGGTTTAAACACTTGGGCTTCAGCCCAGTTATTTTACATTAAGAAGGTGTGGTCTACACTCTTGTGGGAGGAGAGGGTAGATTCTGCCCTTCTGAGCTGGGAGTTTCTGGTTAAAGGCTTATTGTGCCTGCTTATATGAACTGCTTCTTTCTGAAATTGGTATGCCTTGTTTGCAGTAGCATAGACTAAATTTAGACCTGCTGAATCTAGCTTTGTTTGTATAACTTGAGCACTAATCCAGACCATCTTTTTTTGGAGGAGGTTCCCCTGCATCCTACTGGCAGGAGTGTGCAGTTAGAATTGTCTGATCAAAGACTGTTGGAATGGGGCTCAGTTTTTAGCTTTTTATTGGTTAATTTGTGTAAACCAGTTTGCTCATTTGCTACTGTTATATTAAAAAAATACACTTTATGCATAGTCACTTAGCTAGGGTTAAACTATTCCTGGTGCCATAAAGTCTGCTCTTCAAATTTACTGTTAAAATTAGACAGTTTTTTAGTTTTAGCACTCAAATCTGTTTCTTTGAGCTCAGCACTTGTTCAGAACTCATTGTAAGAACTAAATAAGCTACAAATTACTACAGCACTCAACTTTCCTCACTTGTCTACAGGAAAACAGTTTTTAGTACTTGATAAATAAGCACCTATCCAGGCATATCTTTGGGTCAGCTCTCGGTGTTTTCTCCTGTCTACCTGATGAATCTGGGCATCTTGGGGCAAAGCAGTAATTGCCTCATCTACACAGACAACCCTTTCCTCCTACTACCCAACAGTCCAGCCTGTGAGAGATGCACTTATATAGCCAAACTGGAAGCAAAGGTCTCTTCACCCAAGACTGGACTAGACAGTCAAGAGGAGAAGTTAAACACTTGCACCACGCCACACTCATCACATAGTCTCTCAAAACCTACACCACCAAAACACACACATAGCAACACAAAACACACACCTACACTTGTGGAGGCTTTCAATAAAAATCTGCTCAAGCAACAGAGACCTTAAAAGCAGAAACGCATGCAACATCCACCCCCCCAACACAATCCAAATGACACATAACCCACAAACTCAGTGTGCCACTCAACCACAGCCCATAAGGCATAACAACGCACCCAACACTCTAGTCATAGGTGACTCTATAGTCAGGCACACTGATGGTTCACTCGCCAGGTTAAACAAGGAGAAAGTTACTTTCAGCTGCCTGTCGTGTGCCAGGATCCACCACATAATGCACACACTCATGTCACTCCACAACAAGTACAAATATGACTCTGCCATTGTCCATGTTGGTGTGAATGACCTGAAACGTACCTTCCTGGACTATATGAAAAGAGACATGGAGGAGCTCTCCAATCATGTAGCCCATGCAGGTATGACCCTAGCCCTGAGTAGCATCCTACCATCACCCAGAATGATACCACAGTACAAGGAAAAAATGATTGACTTCAACAATTGGCTAAGCTTCTGTGCCATTCTAAGGGGATCCAGTATCTATCTGTCTGGGATTACATGATCGACAGACCATGATGCTTTGCCAGAGATGGCTTGCACCTGTCGCCCTTGGGATTCCAGATACTGGCTAAGGCTTTTGCCACCCCATAGTGCCTTTTTCAGGCAAGGGTCAAATGACAAATTCACCACTGTAGCAGGTACAAACAAGCAAAATCTGAGGGTAATGCTACTCAATGCTAGAAGTCTAAACCTCAAAATACATTCACTCGAGTCACTCCTTAAAATGGACAACACTGAAATCTGTGCAGTGACAGAAACCTGGTTCAAGGCTCCAAAGAGCACCCCTGCATTACCAGGCTATAATTTATACCACACCTTTCGGCCACCTAACCTGGACCGAAACACTAAAGGTGGAGGTGTGTCCATATTCATTAAGGATATCCACACCTCCAGGCTAGTTGCTCAGCATAATGCATCTGAGATTATCCAAGTGCAACTAACTCTGGGCAAGACTGCAATCCAAATTGTAACTTGCTACAGATCCACCCATGCCCCAGGATTCCCACTCCTCATTTCTTGATACACTGGAAAATATTAGGGTACAACTCAACACCCTAATCATGGGCGATTTCAACTACCCCACCATTAACTGGGAAAACTACTAATGTACCAACTCTTTTGCTCAATGTTTTCTGGAATTCATAAATTCCAATGCCTTGGATCAACTTATCCACACCCCCACCAGCGGCAGCAATATCCTAGACCTGGTCATTACCAACATGGGTGACCAGTGTTCCACACCAGAGGTCAATTCCTCGTTGGTCAGATCTGACCACAAGCTAATCAGCCTAGACATCCAGATTCCACCCCCCCCCCAATTAGGGAAACCACTGTAAAAAAATTCTCCAAAGCCAACTTTACGCTTCTTAAGACAAAAGTGACAAACTTCATGACACCCATGCAGATGGGCAATAAAGGTACAACTGCTGAGTCTTACACAGATGCACTTTATAAGCACTTACACGAGTGCATGTATCATGCTATCCCTAACAGAACCAAGATGCTATCCTCAAAAAAAAGGTAGCCAATCTGGTGGTCCCCTGCCATAAAAAACTCTACAACAGAAGAAAGAAACTGTTGCAAAAAAGAGTAAAATCCCATGACTGGAAGAACTCCCTGGTCAGCCTCAGTAAGAAGCCGAGATCCCACATAAAATCCTTCAAAGCTAGTTATGAAAACAAAATCACCACTGATTCTAAAGACAAACACAAAGCATCCTATAGCTATGTTAAGAATCCCAATGGCAACACTCAGATCTGCTCTGAGTTACAGCACAATGGCACAAAATATACAGAACCAACTGATATTGCCAACATTCTGGCAGATAGGTTCAGTGCTAAATGTACCCCCCCTCATCCTCTAAAGTGCCCATCTCTATACAGGAGGAATTCAAAGTTCCTGTGATCACAGCTGCACAGGTAAAAAACCACACTCTCCAAAGCCAAGAACACAGCATCCATTTGGACCTGGCAACATCCCAGGCTGTGTTCTACATGAACTACAGAATGAACTGGCACCCTACCTAAGCACCATGTTCAATCATAACTTCACCTCAGGCTTTGTGCCCACTGAATGGTGCACAGTGACGGTCATCCCACTCCATAAAGGAGGAGCCACTACAGACCCCGGGAACTACCACCTCATTAGCCTAATGAGCCTGGTCTGCAAGGCCATGGAATGTATCATCATGGAACTTATAAACAAAGACATTGGTAATCTCCAAACTCTGGACCCCACCCAGTTTGGGCTTGTAAAAGGCAGATCATGTCTCCTAAACCTGATTGACTTCTTTGAAGCAGTCACCAAAGCCATAGACAAGGGTAAGGTGGGTCACACAGCCTATCTAGATCTCGCCAAGGCTTTTGACACCATCCTCCACTCTGGAATTATAGATAAACTCACTAAACTAGGAATAAATCCCTATGTCACAAGTTGGCTTGCCAAATGACTCAGTGAAAGAACCCACAATGTGAAAGTAGCAGACTCCAAATCTGACTTCAGACCAGTGACAAGTGGAGTACCACAGGGTTAAAGTCCTGGGTCTTCTGTTTGGTATCTACTTTTCTAAAGTACAAGCTAACACAGAAGGTCTTTGGCTAATGAAGATCGCAGATTACTGCAAACTAGGAGCCATAATTGAAACTCCTAACAATGCGGACAGCCTACAAAAGGGCCTCACTGAGACAGATGCCTGGTGTCAAAACCTTGGCCTCAAGCTCAGTGCCAAAAAGTGCATTGCCATCCTCTTTGGTAAAAACTCTGTACCCATGAGCTACCACATAGGTGGTAGTCTACTTAACACTGAAAGTGTGATACGAGAACTTGGGACACAGGTGGACAGTAGTCTCTCTTTTGATAATCACATCGCCACAGTAATCAGGAAATCCTTCTATGTGGCACACCTCATCACAAAAGGTTTCTCATCCAGGAAAAAAGAGGTCATTGTTCCCCTCTACTCGTCACTCATTAGACCCATTATAGAGTACAATGCCCCTTTTGGTATGTACCTCACAGACATCTACAACAACTGGAAAGGCTGCAGAAATATCTCACAAAAAGGATTACCGACCTCAGAAAGAGACCCTATGCACACAGTCTCAAAAAACACCAGCTTTACACCGTCGCATATCACCTACTCAGAGGCGGTCTCTGCCTAACATACAAAGCTATGTCAAACCCAGAGCTGTTGGACATGTTCCACTTAACAAATTCCCAATCCCTCCAAGCTACACGTTTTAGGGACCTAAACCTTGTCACCACAATAAACAGAACATGCTGGAGGCACTCCGGGGATCACCTCTGTTGCTCTGCTTGACAGGGGCAAAAGAAAATAATTTTCTTGGGTGGCGAAAGCCAGGGTACCTTTTTGTCTAGGCTTCTATAGGCCCTAGGGCTGATAGCCTAGTACGTACCTATGAACCTATGACTATATATATTCATATACATATAAATATATATGTATATATAGATACATGCCCACACACATGAATAAAACTAACTATAACTTTTTGGGGTAAAAAAAAAGACTGGCTCCATGAAACAAAGGGATGGAACCCTGACTGCAACCCAGGTGACTGGGCTTCATTTAGTGGCACCAGCACTGGAGGATGCAACCCAAGACAATACCAGCACAAAAAAAAAACATGAATTGATGTTCATAAGCTTTGTTTAGAAACCAGCAAAACAATTCTATATTTTTATTGCTTCAGTATCTAAATAAAGTTTTTGGATATCAAATTAGGTTTTTGGTACAGATTTTGTCTTCAGTTACATTTTTGGTTGGACCAAGCAACTTACTCTCATAGAACAGTTGCATGCACTTCAGTGTGTTTTTAATGAACACTTTAGCAGGCAGGCAGCGAGGAAGAGGAATGAAGGGGGTTTTCTTGTGCAACTGTGCTAGGGGCAGAGATGAGTTATGTGTGATTGCTGACTACATGGAATGGTATGATTTCTCCAAGGAAGACCAGTAAAACTATCAACAGTTCTTGAGGATTAGAACTTTGGCTGCTGCCGCTGGAAATAACTCTTGTAAAAGTACAGTATGATCAGCCTGGGCATGTTATTGCGTACCCTCTTCACTCGATTTAACCTCAGTATGGGCAGGGAACATAGCACCACCCTGATGGCTATATAAATAATGGCCGATACAACAATAGCAATTTGCAAAGTAGATGAAAGTATACAGCAAAAAGCAATTAGCAACAAGGAAAAAAACAAAGGCCAGCACTCTCCAAACCCAATCCAACAAGTTATTATTTATTTAGTGATTTAAAAAAATATATACATATATATATACTGGTTTTGGCAGCAGCCTTCCTCAGTATGGTAACAAATGTTCAGCAGTTACTTCTCACTTCCTTGAAGATGACATTACAATTCCTTGGACTAACATTTAAAAACATATACTTGTATGTAAATACAAAACATAAACTAAAATTCATTCAAACCAGGAGAAAATAAAGCTCCTAGTTTCACAATCCAAAAATGTTCCTTTACACTAAGTGTGTTTTTGCATTCTAATTTATTTGGGCCACTAAACATAATTCTATCAATACACAAAAAATTAAAATGTGCATTAGGATGCTTAAGTGTATGCTTAAACAAGGCGTTAGATTCATGTTGGCATCTAATGTCACTAAGATGTTCAAATATACGTGTCTCAGAAAATCGAGAATTCTTTCCAACATAGAAAGCAGAACAAGAACATGTAACTAAATATATAACCTATCATGAATTACAAGTAATAGCAGTTTTAATTTCATAAACTCCAGGAGCGTTTGTTGATGTAAATTCCTTTGAAAATAACAGTATACGCTGTACATGCACCACAAGAGAATTCCCCTTTACGACATTGCCATCCAAAGTACTTTGTACTTCACGTACTGCATTCAACCCTCTTTTCTAAACACTAATGTCCTGTAGTCTTACCATGTCTACAAGAAAAAGAACATTTGTCAGGGATAATTTCCAACAAATCCTTGTCCATCTGTAAAATAAACCAATGATTATGAATAATCTGGTGAAAAGAACTAATATTGCTCCCAAAGGCAGTTACTAACCTTGGGTTTTGTCCTCCATAAACTTGAACATTCCTATCTTGATAGGTTAATAATCCATCCATCGATTTATTATTAGTATTATCCAAAGCCTGTTGCAATATTTTAGGATCATAACCTCTACTAATAAATACAGACATTAAATCTTGACTAACATTACCAAATTCTTCCACTTCACAACAAATTATTTTCACCCTATAATACTGTGATAAAGGAATGTTATTAATTTTAGGTCTAGGATGGCTACTAGATGCCTGTACTAAGGAATTTTTATGGAATTCCTTCCAATATTAGGAAGTTCTTACAGTTCGAACCATTTTTTTTCTCAACCAATACATCCAAAAATAAAATTTTGGAAGTATCATAATTTAAAGTAAAACAGACTTCCCACTTATTATCATTAAGATATTGAATAAATTCCAACAAAAATTCCAAATCAGATGTCCAAACAAACCAATAGTCATCCAAATAGTGACACCAAATAACTATAGTCAATATAAATGCTATGACTGACATCATATATAAAAAATTGCTCAACATATCCCAGTATATATTGAAGCAAAAGAGGTTCCCCGTAGCAGTACCCTGTAACTGAAAATTACACTCCTGCTTAAAATAAAAAAAAAAACAAAACACATATTAGTCAAAATATGCTCTGTTAAGACACAAAAGAAAGGTACTGAAACCTGGACTATATAAATTAATATTATTTTACCAATATTCCAGAGATTGCAAACCTGCCCAATGAGGATTATAGGTGTATAAGTATTTTATGTCCAAGGTATAAATATACCATCCCACATCCATTTGTGCATCTTTTAATATATTTAAAAAATACTGCAGTATCATGAATCCTAGATCAAACAGCAGGCAGTAAAGGCTTTAAATAAGCTGAAAGGGGTTTTGTTAGTGAGCTAAAACCTGCCACAATGGGACATCATGTATGTTGTTTTGAACTTTTATGAATATTTATATTGCATAGTGGAGTCTAAATGCATCCCAGAATAAAACGTAGGTTATTTAGTTGGGTAAGAACCTCCTTTTGGTATTCATGAGAATCCCATATTTACAGCAGCACCACCCTTATCAGCAGAATTAATCACTACATCAGTTTGTTTGCGTCTTTTGGCTTTTCCTGGTTAGGGGTCGCCACAGCGGAACTCCGGTCCGCTAATGATTGGCAGTAGAGTTTTACGTGCTGGCTTGCCGGGCCTAACGCACAACCTTCAACAAAGGAACGCCTGTTCACGCATGTCGCCACACAGAAGATGCTCTAACTGAGAATCGAATGGGCAACGTCTAACTATTCCTGCTTAAACAGACAAGTGCTAAGCTTTCTCGAAAAATTTAATTATGTAGGGAAATCTCCTGTCCCTGTCAGAAGAATGGGATGTCAGGGTGTTCACCCTGGACTTCTGTCTACTGTGGGGATTTTAACTTTATTTTTTACTTTGTTTGGTCTAAAACACTTTGTTTTATTACAAAGTCGTGACTGCCAGCACAAAGATGTGCTATATTTCAATGTAAGGATTTTCAAGAAATACAGAAAATGCATTAGACATTATCTTAAATTGTACCACACCAGCTCTAATGTCTGTATTTTTTATTAGTTTGTTGAAAATATTTTAAGAAGGCATTAGTGGGTCACTGCTTTGAAAAAGAATAGAAAGCAGCCAAGAAGGCATACTCATCTGTGTTTTGATCATTTCAGTGATGATCAATTTTCATAACAAAGTCAATTATAAGCAACTGCTATAAGGTGTGGGGGTTTAAGCCTTGTCATATCCAATCAAAGCCAGATGCTTTTCTCATGTTGTTTTTGTTTACAAAAGTGTTCTAGAAGAGGCACAGTTTATTCCACTGCTAAATGACAAAAAAATAAAACTAAGCATTTGTAATGTCTACACCTATATGTACATTTGATTGAATACTGCAGATGTCCTATGCCACCTCACAAGGTAATCTGTGCTGCTTACATCCACTAATATTATTTTGTTTCCTGAATGTACATTTTCTCTCTTGATGTGTCAATAGGCCAGTGCTGACAGTGTGATGCATTCCCTATATACATCACAAAGTGTGTGTGTTGCGTCAAAGTGCATCAAGGCATGCATTTTGTCATTATAAATGTATTTACAAACCAAACCAAACAAACCTATTTAGTTATAAACATGATTGGATTAGATGATCTGCAATTGATAATAATTTGCCTCATTTTAGATGTTAAGCCAATCGCACACTTTAAGTTCTCCCAGAGAAGAAAGTCATACTACCTTCTGTTAATTAATATGCTAGACCGATACACTTAATGTGACCACAAATGAGTGTTTTACCAACAATTTTAATGAGGTTGATAACAAAAGCTATCCAGTAGTGTTCATCCTTTTGAGCATGTACCTGCATCCTGCATATAGCTTTTTTCGTATATACAATAATTCCTTGTATAAAACTACAATAAACCACAAAATGTAGAAAAACAAAATCATCAACTTCTCACATTGATAATGAAAAATAACAAAAACTTTATTTGTAAGCTCAGGGCCCCCTGCACCCCATTCCCCATAATCACATGTTAAATATACTTACTCACAGACTGGGTATTTTTGTGAAAAGTAGAAACTCCCTTACCCTGACAGCAGGTTCTGGGATCTGACTCCTAAAAGTAGCAATTCATTTGAGTTAAGCAAACCTAATAGACTAATCCTTTTTTTAAGAAACATGGTGAGATGAACTCATATATACTTTTTTTTTTTGGGGGGGGGGTTCAAACATACCATTCATTAGTCACTATATGGTAATCATATAATAGCAATATCTTCCTGATGTGTTCTGTGAAATGCTTCTGTTTTTGGCATGTAATTCTTTCATCCAGAATCTATGTGGCAGTTGTTAAAGGTTAACGTTTTCCTGTGTGACATTAGGACTGCAGTCTTTTGGGTGTGTTTTACTAAAATAGCTATGATGTATGTAATGTCTGTTGATCTGGTACAGTACTTAGTTGGTATGAAGCATACTACCTACATAAAACTTACTTATCTGTGGTTTCTAAGCATGTTTTATCACAGCAGAGGCAATAGAATATGTTCTTGCTGACAGTTATAGTAAAAGGAGTAATAATAATGGGATGCAAGCCCAATTAGATGACACATACAGTGACAATTAGTATGAAACCAGCAATAATAAGTAATTTTCCTGCATTACCAAAGCCGCGGTGGTGCAGCGGTAGGGTTGTTGCCTCACAGCAAGAGGTCCTCCTGTTCGATTCTCATCTGGAGCGCCTTCTGTGTGGAGTCTGCATGTCCTCCCCACGGTTGAGTGGCATTCAAAAGACATGCGTAAATGGGCGTGCCTTTGTTGAAGGTTGGGCATCAAGATGGCACCTCAGCACTGTAAAAATCAACTGTCAATCATTAGCAGACCAGAGTTCTGCTGTGGCGACCCCTAACCAGGAAAAGCTGAAAGAAAAACAACAACCAGTCATGGAGATGTAAAGTGTGCTTGTCCTAGTAATATCTATTCAGGTATGCATGTACTAAGTATATCACAGCATATGTGCTTTTTAAATAATTTATTTATTTTGTGCAATAAGGTGTGCTGAAATTTCAATAACGAATATTTTGTTAAATGAATTTTTTTAAAGAATGTTTAGTTAGCAAAATTTGTTTATAATTAAATAGATCATTTCAGGATTTTTATTCAGTAGTAAAAAGTATGCATTCCAAGACTTGCAGTGTCTGGGTAGGGGGTGTGGAATGCAGTCTGTAGATTATGTAGTTCCATCTATGTTGGCCAGACACCTCTGTTTTCCCTGCTCTGCATAGCAGTAACCCTAAGTAACGTCATGTTAGGTAGTAATCCAATGAGTTTAATGCATTTTCTTTGCAAGCACAGCACGTATCCAAATTCATCCATTAAAACCTATGGATGCAGCTCACGTTTTTCTTGTGTTGATGTTACTTTACTTGCCTATTTATTTATGTATTTATTTATTTATTTATATTTTTTATTTGACATTTGTTTACCGGGAAAGTCCGACTGGGTATGAGCCCATTTTCAGTGGGGGCCTGGGGAGAAAAGCTCCACAGTACAATTTAAACAGAATTACAAATCAGCATTCATTATAAAGACTAAGACAATCACACAGGAGTACAATTTGTGGATACAATAAAAGAAGAAATTAGGCAAATATAAAGCAAGCAGTAAAGCTGAACATACATTATACAGAAGATTTACTGAAGTTAAAGATCACCTACATTTTCAGTGGTATCAACATAGGGAAAACAAGCTTTTTTAAAGATAGTTCAAATGGGGTGAAAATACCCACCAGGATTTTATGCATCACACATGATGGTGCAAAAGGTAAGTCACAAAAATGAACCTCTCAACACTACACTTACACCGGGTCCTAGTGTTAACTTATATGTGCCTCCAAACACTACACTTAAGCAGGGTCCTAGTGTTAACTTATGTACCACCAAACACTATACTTACACCGGGTCCTAGTGTTAACTTATATGTGCCTCCAAACACTACACTTACGCAGGGTCCTAGTGTTAACTTATGTACCACCAAACACTATACTTACACCGGGTCCTAGTGTTAACTCATATGTGCCTCCAAACACTACACTTACACAGGGTCCTAGTGTTAACTCATTTGTGCCTCCAAACACTACACTTACACCAGGTCTTAATGTTAACTTATGTACCACCAAACACTACACTTACACTGGGTCCTAGTGTTAACTTATATGTGGCTCCAAACACTACACTTACACCAGGTCCTAGTGTTAACTTATGTACCACCAAACACTACACTTACACCGGGTCCTAGTGTTAACTTATATGTGCCTCCAAACACTACACTTACACCGGGTCCTAGTGTTAACTTATGTACCACCAAACACTACACTTACACCAGGTCCTAGTGTTAACTTATGCACCACCAAACACTACACTTACACCGGATCCTAGTGTTAACATATATGTGCCTCCAAACACTACACTTACACCGGGTCCTAGTGTTAACTTATATGTGCCTCCAAACACTACACTTACACTAGGTCCTAGTGTTAAGTTACATGTGCCTCCAAACACTACACTTACACAGGGTTCTAGTGTTAACTTATATGTGCCTCCAAACACAACACTTACACTAGGTCCTAGTGCTAACTTACATGTGCCTCCAAACACTACACTTACACCGGGTCCTAGTGTTAACTTATGTACCACCAAACACTACACTTAAACCGGGTCCTAGTGTTAACTTATGTACCACCAAACACTACACTTACACCGGGTCCTCGTGTTAACTTATATGTGGCTCCAAACACTACACTTACACCAGGTCCTAGTGTTAACTTATGTACCACCAAACACTACACTTAAACCGGGTCCTAGTGTTAACTTATGTACCATCAAACACTACACTTACACCGGGTCCTAGTGTTAACTTATGTACCACCAAACACTACACTTAAACCAGGTCCTAGTGTTAACTTATGTACCACCAAACACTACACTTACACCGGGTCCTAGTGTTAATTTATGTACCACCAAACACTACACTTAAACCGGGTCCTAGTGTTAACTTATATGTGCCTCCAAACACTACACTTACACCAGATCCTTGTATTAACTTATATGTGCCTCCAATTCAGGTGAATATTTGCAATATGAAGCCTGCAGCCAAGAAAAAACTTAGCTAACAGTGTTCCCCAATTATCGTTGTACCATCTTCCTTGGATCTCAACTGAGTAGGGTGTTTTTGATTAAACCCAGTTAGAAAAGTCCAGTAAATAAAAGCAAAGTAAAAATAAAATATATATTAGCGTTATTTCTCTGTGAGAGTATTGACGATTGCTATTTAATCAAATCCTGAATTTACCCTTCAATTACTCATACTTTTTTATACCGAATATTTAGTTCTGAATTATTGAGCTCTTGGTGGCTTTTACTTTATATCTTAATAATATATAATGTTAGCATACTGTACTAATTTGCCTTTACTGTCGTTGCTGATTTTGGACCCTTGCAAGGGCTAAACTGGCAATGTTTCATGTGTGTGTATGAATAATGGTTGTTTTCCACTAATATAAGTTGTCTAAGAGTTTCACATTACATTTCTGCTTGGCTGTAGTGTCTCTCAATGGCCTCCATATATTTAAAACAGCCACAGTAATCTTTAACATTTAGCAAAATGAAGCCTGTCCCTTTTTATTCGCTATGGTCATCCCATTCTCATGTCTGATTGGGTGAGTCAGAGGTCTTGCTGTGCTGAACTGTAGTACAGAAGCTCCCTTGTTCATTTAAAGTAGCACTGAATATGTTAGGGTTGCTTAACATTCTTCCCGTAACCCACTAAGAGACCCTTGACAGGCTGTATACACATATTTGTTTGTTTGATTATATGGCTATGAATCTTTCATACCTATTACTTGTTTGTTAACATTAATTCAGGAAAAATGTATCCCAGCATACCTAAACCTACATTATAGTATAGACTTCCTTCTTATTTAGAAAACTTTGCCATTTAAGTGGTCAGAAGAACGGAACTACATATTTTAACTGTCAACTTATTTATTTTTTTCAGCTAAAATAGTACAAACATCTGTACAGTAATTTCCATTGATGTTTGTGTCCACTGGATACAAGTGTCTTTTTAGAGGGGTGACATGTGACGACTGCCTCCCAAAGCAACTTTTTCAAACTCACATAGCAGGCAAATGGAAGTGGAAGGAACCAGTCCCCGTACTTTGATTTACAAAGAAAGGATTGTGCACAGTTAAGAGCGTTACTCATATGCACTGACTGCCAGTCCTTCCCCTTCCTCTTTTTCTCATTCTACAAAGTCATTCCATGCTCATCCAACTTCTTATCAAACCTACAGATGAGTGCAGTTACCAATGTGACCCTAATTACAAACGCCTCATTATATATATAGATTTTACTTCTTTCATGACAGACCAAGACCAAGAGCCTGTCTTAATAAGACATTCTACAAGTATATACATGACTTTTCAAACTTAATACCACAAAATAGAGAAAGCATCACTTTGTCTGTAAGTACCTTCCATTAGCATTTATTCTCTCAGCAAACTCCTTATATGATTTTACTTTTAGGAATTAAATCACCTTATATATATAGTCTACTGGTCGCAGCATTAGATAGAATTTAGGCATTTTTATATCTGCCCACCCTTCAATTTCTGACTTAATCACAATGTTTGACCCTCCTACATAAGGCATACTTCCCGCTCACCTTACTAGAGCCAAGAAAGGGACCATATATTACATCTGCGGCAATCTTTAGAAACGAGTTAAAGAACACAGTTTTGTGAGGGAACAGATTTGTTGAAACAGCCTGAGCAAGACAAACCTTTGTTGTAGTTATTTTACTGAGCCTTTTGTGGCAAAGGACATAAAATATCCAATGCAAACCATCTGAAATAATAGGTGCATTATAATAAGATACCAAACATTTTTAAAAACTGTTTGGTAGGAATCAATAAAATACAAAGGAGAATTATACAGCTGCTTATGATTATGCAGTAATTCCAGACTTCAAAACTTATCATGTCAAAAATTATAGATAGAATACCTGACAGAATTTCTGAAACCTGCACATTTAATGGACTGAATCTTAATGACTGGAATATAATGCCATGAGGTATGCAGATGAGTGCTTATACAAATTATTTGGCAATTTTTGTTAAAGAATGCAAAAGTTAATTTCAAGTGTTGCAGTTAAAGTAACTCATTTTAATTTTAGAGTCTAGTTTATGCCAACTATTTTACAGATTCAAAGGTAAGACATTCATGAAAAGTGAATTTAAAAAAATATATATAAATGTACTGTAACACAAGAAATGGAAACGGTTGATCTGCTGTGGCGACCCCTAACGGGAGCAGCCGAAAGAAGAAGATGACTGTAATGAATAGTGACAGAATATTCAAAGCCATAATAAAGCAAAGCTGTGTTAAAAAAAGTGTGATGTGACATGTACAAAAATCACAGCACTGACTTTAACAAGGCTTCCAGTCAAAATTTTAAATTAAGTTGAATGTTTCTGCGTGCAATAAGGTCAGTGTGAGTTTTTTGGCTAGATAAAGGACAGACCAACATTCGTGAAAAGAAATCTGCTTTAGAAGAATGCTGAGTTGGTTACTTTAAATGTAAATCTTGTTTTTTTTTTTCCTTTAGAAACATTCTCTGGAATTCAGAAAAAGGCTCACTGCTCACAGTAATTGCCTAGTATATGTCAGTCACTTACTGCTATAATGAGAAAATATGAGTCATAGGAAGTATGGCCACAATGAGAAAGACCTCATTATTGCCTTATTGACATATTTCTGAATTGTCCACTAGTGCTGTCAGAGCTGCAGCCTATGGATCACTCTGGCAAAGCCACCGACCCCACTCACTCACACGCGCGCGCGCGGGCACACACACACACACACACACACACACACACACACACACACACACACACACACACAACAAACAAGGCCCTCACAGTCGATCACAGTCATTGAAACACACACACACGCATGCATTTATAGCTCCTATACACATATTCACTCACATACATGCAAGTCTACACGAATGCAAGCCCACATCCACATGCACATGCTCTCCCTGACGTACACCCAGTTCTTCTCTGAACTTAACTGCAACAAGAACCTAAACAGTAATCTCTTTGAATATTACAATAATAGCACTGCAGTGTTCGTTAAGAAGACTGCACAGCAGTAACGTACTAAAGCCAAGTCAAACAGTTACCAGTTGTTCTGATAAACAGATAAATGAAATGTGTTTCCTGAAATGTAGTACAGTCATCTTTCCCTGACTGTCCTGTCCCTCTCTTTGTGATCTTATTATAAATTTCATTTATTTACATCCAAGAATGCATTAAACTAAAACTGCCTTTAATACAAACACAAGTTGCTTAGATGAGGAATTGGTTCCATCACTTTGCATATTTGGATATTTTCTTTTAACTTATAGGTTCATAGGTTCATAGGTAGGTACTAGGCTATTGGCCCTAGGGCCTATATAAGCCTAGCCAAAAAATGTACCCTGGCTTTCGCTACCCAAGAAAATTATTTTCCGGTGCCCCTGTCGAGCAGAGCCACAGAAGTGATCCCTGGGGTGAATTTCCCATTTCCCATCCAATCATCAAGATTCTTCTTGAAGAGTGCTAATGAGGAGCTCTGTTTGACATAGATAGGTAGTCTGTGAGTATGGGAAGTCTCTGGGACAGGAATCTATCCCTCAAGCATGTTCTGTGTATTGTGGTGACAAGGTTTAGGTCCCTAGAGCATGTAGCTCAGAGGGATTGGGATTTCTTTAAGTGGAGCATGTCCAACAGCTCTGGGTTTGACATAGCTTTGTATGTTAGGCAGAGATCGCCCCTGAGTAGGCGATATGCAGTAGAGTAAAGCTGTAGTGTTTTTAAGACGGTCTGTGTAGGGCATCTGTTTGAGGCCAGTAATCCTCTTTGTGAGGTATTTCTGTGGTCTTTCCAGTTGTTGTAGATGTCCAGTGAGGTACATACCAAAAGGGGCATCATACTCTATAATGGGTCTAATGAGTGATGAGTAGAGGGGAACAATGACCTCTTTTTTTCTAAGAAACTTTTTGTGATGAGGTGAGCCAAGTAGAAGGATTTCCTGACCACTGTGGCATTGTGATTATCAAAGGAGAGACTACTGTCCACCTGTGTCCCAAGGTCTCTTATCACATTTTCAGCATTTAGTAGACTACCAGCTATGTGGCAGTTCATGGGTACAGAGTTTTTTCCAAAGGGGATGACAATACACTTTTTGGCATTGAGCTTCAGGCCATGGCTTTGACACCAGGTATCTGTCTCAATGAGGCCCTTTTGTAGTTTAACCACATCGTTAGGAGTTTCGATTATGACTCTTAGTTTGCAGTCATCTGCAAACTTTGTTAGCCAAAGACCTTCTGTGTTAGCCTGCACTTCAGAGAAGTAGATACCAAACAGGAGAGGACCTAGGACTGAACCCTGTGGTACTCCACTTGTCACTGGTCTGAAGTCAGATTTGGAATCTGCTACTTTCACAGTGTGGGTTCTATCTGTGAGCCAGTTGGCAACCCATCTTGTGACATAGGGATTTATACCTAGTTTAGTGAGCTTATCTATAATTCCAGAGTGGGGGATGGTGTTGAAAGCCTTGGCGAGATCTAGATAAGCTGTGTGAACCATTTTACCCTCATCTATGGCTTTGGTGACTGCTTCAAAGAAGTCATTCAGGTTTAGGAGACATGATCTGCCTTTTACAAATCCAAACTGGGTAGGGTCCAGAGTTTGGAGATTACCAATGTCTTTGTTTATGAGTTCCATGATGATACGTTCCATGGCCTTGCAGACCAGGTTCGTCAGGCTAATGGGGCGGTAATTCATGGGGTCCATCGTGGCTCCACCTTTGTGGAGTGGGATAACCGTCGTGGTGCGCCATTCTGTGGGTACAAAGCCGGAGGTGAGGCTATGATTGAACATGGTACTTAGGTAGGGTGCCAGTTCATTCTGTAGTTCATGTAGAACGCAGCCTGTGATATTGTCAGGTCCCATGGATGCTGTGTTCTTGGCTTTGGAGAGTGTGTTTTATACCGGTGCAGCCATGATTATAGTAACTTTTCATTCTTCCGGTATAGAGATGGGCCCTCTAGGGGGTGAGAGGGGGGTAAAGTTAGCACTGAACCTATCTGCTAGGATGTTGGCAATATCAGTTGGTTCTGTATATTTAGCGCCATTGTGCTGTAACTTAGAGCATATCTGAGTGTTCCCATTGAGATTCTTGACATAGCTATAGAATGCTTTGAGGTTGTCTTTAGAGTCAGTGGCAATTTTGTTTTCGTAACTAGCTTTAGATGATTTTATGAGGGATCTCAGCTTCTTACTGAGGTTGACCAGGGAGTTCCTTCAGTCATGGGATTTTACTCTTTTTTGCAACAGTTTCTTTCTTCTGCTGTAGAGTTTGTTTATGGCAGAGGACCACCAGATTGGCTTTCTTTTTTTGGAGGATAACATCTTGGTTCTATTAGGGATAGCATGATCCATGCACTTGTGTAAGTGCTTATAAAGTGCATTTGTGTAGGATTCAGCAGTCATACCTCTATTGTCCATCTGCATGGGTGTCGTGAAGTTTGTCACTTCTGTGTTAAGAAGTGTGAAGTTGGCTTTGGAGAAGTTTTTTACAATGGTTTCCCTAACTGGGGGTGGGGGTGGGATGTGGGATGTCTAGGCTGATTAGCTTGTGGTTGGATCTGACAAACGAGGAATTGACCTCTGGTGTGGAACACCGGTTTCCCATGTTGGTAATGACCAGGTCTAGGATATTGCTGCCCCTGGTGGGGGTGTCATGATTTTTTCGGGTGATTGTTATTGTACTTGAGAAATGAAATTACATAAAAAATGAGCTATGAATAAAACTGGTAAACACAGATGATAGGAGTCCAAGTTAAATAGCGTCTGCATGCATACTGTAAGCTGGATTCAATCAATTTTTATACAGCTTCAGCCAGGAGGAGTTACAGAACCACAGGATCTTGTCGCTACCACAGTATGCAAACAAAGACTGCTGTACAGACATGGCAAAGAATGACAATGAACGCTGCAATGTTTTTGAACTGTTATGTGCCACATGACAGTGGATCCTGGAGCAATGCATACTGAGTGATCCACCAACATCCCTAATTGTCAGGCAAGAATCAATTGTACAAAGTGCACCATTATCACTGGCAGACCAGTCACTAGCAATGTGGGCATCTGCCCCCCTCCCCCAGTCATTGCTGCTTAGTGCCTGTTAGTTACTGTAAGACACACCTAAAAAGTATTCTTTCATGTGGAGCCCATGATATTGATTATGCTTTAGTAAGGTACCATAGTACTGCAAGGGAGTAGTCCCCAGCCATAGGTTTTAAGGATCTTAACCACAACCATATTTCTACTGAGATATAGAAATTGTAAACACAAGTTGATGAGAGTGACAATTGCTGAGTAACTCTGATTTTGGACAACAGCACCATAACATGTATTAACCTTAATGCACTTCTAATTGTGCAAATGGAGTCAGAATTATTTCCCAGATATATAGAACCACTGTGGTGCACTGCTCCAGCTCTGACTGGTAACAAGGTATTATTTTGCAAACTCTAGCATAATATGTTATAATGTTGATGAGTGTACTTTCCATTTGTTCTGCTCATTAGATACTGTCTGCCTGCAGATGAATGCATTAACATAAGTACCCTTGTCATGTCTCTTTGTGACTGTGTGACTGGTAGCAGCTAGCAGTAACTTCTCCTTTAACCACTGAAAAGTATCTGTGGTATGCAATGCTGAGTGTATGCAGCTAAGAGTTTTACTAGACTATGGCAGACTATAACTTACAGTTCACCAAAACCACATACAAAGTACTTAGCAGAACTTCCATTTATGTGACTGTGCATTGTGTTTTTGAATAAGTGGTCTGTAACTGCGGTCTAGTTGTTTAACCTTCACCTCTTTTGGCATATCTCTTAAACTAAGTAAATGTGGCTACTGGACTTTATTGAATTACTAGATGCTAAACAAGTAAGATTACATGACCTGTGATTATTTTGTAGCTTGATTATTTTATTGTTCAATGTAACAAAATAGATTTAAGTTCATTGCTTCAGCAAGAATGAGTGGTCATTTAAAAATCAGGAAACTGCTGTTGTTACACTTCCTTTTACAGCCCCAAAATTTCCAAGGTAAGTGCGGCTCTCTTTCTTTTATAAGATCAACAGAACAAGGTAAGGCAAAATAAATACAAAGAATCATAAAACTTTATACTAATACTGTTCAACGTAGTCCTTTATTTTGACAGTTCCCATTCATAAAATTAACGTTTTGATTTCACATAGTCAGGGTTCTGCTGTCTCTGAACAGTTTGTTTTTATGAAGCATTCAATATATAAACAGTTTAGAAAATAAGTTGCTCACCTTTTTGCCTGGATGGCCTGCTAATCCTTGGGGACCAACTTCACCCTGTTTAAGGAAAAAACAGTAGGAAGTTATGGGATAATTTACTTATTTATGTGTTCAATACTGTAGACACAGAAAATACAGTGATCAACATTTAGAGGTATACGTGTAAAAGTGTTATAGAACAGTATATATAACTTCATATGCCAAACTTATAAAAACACTGGAAACAGATTATATACATTCACAAAAAGTATCAGTTCGGGTTTTGAGGAAGGCGAACTAAGCACTTTTTCAAGAAATTTCTTGGGAGTATGGGGTGGGGACAGCAGTGTCTCAATACTGCTGATACTCTCTCTTGAGCCCACAACACTATGTTTTTTTTTTCTCAACATACCTGCTGACTGTCAGACTTCTTGTAGTTACTTAGCCCATTACTTGCAAATAGATGATAGTCTCAGGAGGCTGTCATCCAGGCTGCCGTAGTTCTACTATGTCTTATCCCGTGTTATTTCACAACAACCCTGCTGAAGGCAATGACAGTCCTGGACCCCATACATTCATTTTTCCATTCATTCTCAACGCATGCTATTGCAAACAACGCTCGGAACTCACACAGATACAAGTGAGTTTCTTCTGTAATATTTACACAGTGGCAGCAGGTAGCCATAGAGGTTATACAGCCAGAAAGCACAGCAGGTACTGAGTAGCAAAAGAAAAAAAAGAAGAGAAAGAGAGAGAGAGATAACAGGCAATCAAGTTGAGTTGGTCTATTCAAGATCTTCCTGAATGACTGTCTTCATGACAAGTAATAAAGCTTAATGCTTAGAGGATACCACATTACCTCGACTTAATTTTTATTTACAGCTTTATATTATCTATCCATATATCTAAATATATATATATATATATATATATATATATATATATCTATATATATATAGGTATATATATATATATATATAGATATAGATATATATATATATATCTATATATATATCTATATATATATATATATATATATATATATATATATATATATATAAAACACCAAACGATGCAGCATGGATAAATGAGCTGTTGGTAAAACAGTTCAAAAATATATCACAAAACATCCAAAAGACCAAACAATATATATATATATATATATATATATATATATATATCTGGTGGCACAGTGGCACAGTTGATAGTGTTGTCACCTCACAGCAAGAGGCTACATGTTTCAATTCTTGATGTGCCTTCTGTGCAGAGTCTGCATGTCCTCCCTCTGTTCATATGGGTTTCCTCCAGGTGCTCCAGTTTCCTCCCACATTCTATAAGCATGCAGTAAGTGGACTGGACACTATAGATTGGCTAAACGTGTCTGTGTGTAAGGTATGTAAACCTTGCCTCTAGATGATTGTCACTGTTGAAGTAACACTCCAACCCCATACGCAAAAATGGGAAAAGGGTTTGCGGATGAAGAGATAGATCTGTATCTATATAGATAGAATTTCTCTCTCTCTCTCTCTCTCTATATATATATATATATATATATATATATATATATATATATGTATATGAGATTGTCATTCAGGAAGATTGCTGTCTGCCACAAAAACAATGATTAACTATATGTACAGAGTTAACACCTTAGTAAGGCTAAGACAGATGGTCCTTTAACACAAACAGTTAACCTTTAAACATGGCATTATGTCAGCTGTAGCCCCATAATTATGTTTTTCTTTGTTTTAATAACTAAATATTTGATCCATTTTGACTGACCTAAGCAATATGGAGTGTCATTTAGAAAGCTTTTTGAAACTACTGTCTATGGCCCTGCCTGTCTTTAGAGTCTTTGTCCTAAATATTTTCCCTTTCTGCTTGCAATTACTTGTATGATTGCAATCTATGTGGTCAGTATGAACATTTGTAGCAGTAAAACTGCTTTATTTCTCCTGCTAATTTGCTTCCCACTGATTATAAGGTTGGTATGGAATATAGTGCTGACTTTTGTACCCACGGTGATGAAAGTGCAAGGCACTTGAAAGTTAAGGAATGCAGTTAACATTACGTTATACTTCATGAGGTATAAACCGCCTAAGTGAATATTCTTTCATAAATACTAAGGTATTGTTTGTAAAGCATCCATCTCAGCTGTGACTTTAAAGATAGTAATGGAAAATAATGAAGGAATATAGCACGGATGAGCAGACACACAACTAACGTGTGCAGAGAATCTTAAGTGGAAGAGAGTTTTTTTTTTTTTTTATCTTCAATGCAATACCCAGCTTTTATTGCTTGTCATTTTTGTTGTGGACTGTGAAGCTTCTTTCCTCTAAAAATGGGTGAGTTGGTAATGTGCATTAAGAAACATCTTCTATGAAAACCCGCCCGGCTTCTTGATCACCACTCGAACTTTGTTGACCTATGTTTCAGTCATGAGTTTATCCTTCTGCACCATGAAGCCAAATTCTCTACAATATTTTGAATCCTTTTGAGTAAGTGCTGTAATTCATATAAAATCTTTACTGACTGCTTTGACTAGCCAGGTTTTTAATCATACCCTTCTTGAGGTGATTGACAACTGTCATATAAACGTACATGCAAATCTGCTTTTCATCTTCAGTAAAAATATGTAACAAATTTTTCTTACTTCCCAGCCAAGTAGGCTGCTGAGAAATTAGAAACTCATTGGAAGTGATGAAAATTGTGCTATTCGTCTCCATTAAGTAGAATATGAACAGTATACTGAGCAATTAAAAAGGGCTGTGTATTTAGCCTAAAACTGGACAATGTCATTCAACATATTCTGAAAGGTTTTCCAAAAGTCTAAAAACTTTAATACATCTTCTTTTCCTCCTCTGTTATCATTCTGAACATTTTGTGACTTGATCAGCATAGCTCTATCGTTGGCAAGTGGACACTTAAAACAATTTAGAGCACCAGATTTTACTTCAAGAGAAAAAAGACATTGACATTTTCATTGTAATTGCTTTTGATATAAAATAAATTGACATATTGAAGAAGGATTTGTTTACAAAATACTGTGCTTTGCAAGTAATCTGTCAGGCCCTTTTCCTGTAGCCTATTTCCTGTATTACCTAGCTTCAGATAAGATATGCAGATTGCAGAACATGGGTGATGGGGACTGAGTAATTTATTATATGGCCTTTACTTCCTTAGAATATGTATCTCAACGTGAATACTTAATCCATATTCTTTACAATAAGTATTCAGTCAACAAAAAGGAGTGCAAGATGCAGTAGCCTGGGATGGAAGAGTGCACTGCATTGTCATTGGCATTACTGGAAAGTGATTTTCATGTTAATATATCTGGATATGTTGATGTTAGATACCTATCCATAGTGCTCTGTGTTTGTGCCATTACTAAATATGAAGAGATGTTTCATTACATTGTGTATTGTAATTATATAAAAAGACCATGGCAGAAAATGAGCTCCTGTAATATGTCCATTTACTGATCCTTCAGTGAATCCATCAATCCATTCATCTAACCACCCACTCATCCTTCCTTCTTTCCTTCCTTTCATTTTCGAAAACACTTGCCATGGTGAAAGTCTCAATGGCAGTAAGCTGAGCAGGGTAGACCAACCCTGGGTATAATCAGTAACAGTCTTCCGCTCATCCTGCAGAATCTTCAGGAATTCCCAGAAAAGTTTAAACATATAGCCCCTCCGATGTGTTCTATATTTGCCGTGGACACATCACCCAGTAGGCCATGCCTGGCATTATCCTTGTGGGTGGCATGGGGGGGGATATCATTGCTAATAGCCTAACTGACCTCTGTAGGCTGGCTGTACTTCAATCGACAGCTTCTTCTATCTGTCACACAGATTGACCCAGCAACTCCTTGAAGGAGCTTCCTTTGTGGTTATTTGCATATGTGCTCTCATATTTTCAGTCACTGGCAAAGCTTGTATCCCAGGAAAGAAGGATGTTAGTTCATCAGTAAATTGTGCACTTCATCAATTTCCTCAGCTCTCATTTTACAGTTAAGTACAACACTTAATCACTGCTGTTGCCACATCCATCCACTGTATAGTCTTATGATATACTGGGGTCTATATTATAATCATGAAAAAACAAAACTGCGAATGCTCATATGAGCGAAAACGGACAACATCAAACTCCTTATTGAGGGGGGCTGTGCCCCCCACACCCTCCGCTAACTATATATTCCAATTCCGAGATCACACAACAGTGAGGAAAGGGCAAATATACTAATCCCCACTGTACCGCGATCCCAAAACACCCCCATCGATGTCCACCGTTTTCGCTCATATGTGGGTTCGCGGTTTGGTCCATTCGAGATTCTGATAATGAGCCGATATACTGTACTCTCTCTGTCTCATGAATACTTATACTCACACATGCATGTAAACATCCTTCCTGATGTCTCAAATAAAGCTTGTAGAACAGCAAAGAGCCCTTCATTTGAAGATCTGATTTCACCATCTCTGCATACCAAGACTGAGATAGGGGAAAGCTTATTCTGAAATGGACTAGACAATGGTCTGACCAAGGGAAAGGTTTAACCACAAAATTCTTACCTCCTGAACCTGATATCTCAAATCATACCTGTCGAGCAGCAAAAAGTTACTCACCTGATGACCTGAACTGTCTGGTACAAATATAAAGTCTTGACAGCTCTTTTAAAGATGCTGTGATGTAAAGCACTAATTATTAGCATGCAAACATCAGCCAGCACAGATTCTGCAGCACAGGCATGATATGACTCATCCGAGATGTACCAGTCAACAGCATTAGCATGATATTTTGAACAAACAACTGACCAGTTAGATCAGTATATGATGTTCCATGTAACAAAGCTTTGCTGTAGTCAAGCCTGGACAAAACACAAATTGCTATCCCAAGGTCCAAAGACAGACCACAAAATCTGATCTAGACTGTATTTGTTACATGAAAATAAGATGCCTTGACGATGACTGACATCTGGTCATTGTGGGTTAGTCTATCCAAATCAATACTGAGATAACAAATACAGCTTGTGGAAGGTGAGATGGATCGTTGGTTCATACACCACCACTGCTTTAGATGTATCTGGGTTTGAGGTTCAAATGATATGGGTCAGCCAGTCTAGGAATAAAATCCAAACGGACCTCTAAAGCTTAAATGTGTCATTTCCTCTGGAGAAAAGGAGAGGTACAACTAAATGTTATCTGCATATAAATATCAAATACCTCTGACTAAAATAAGTTATTTAATTGGCAATATGCACACAGCGAACAACAAGGAAGTCAAACATCAAGCCTTAAGGAGTACCATAGTCCACTGAGTTTCTAACTAGTGATTTTCAACTAGCTACCATTTACTGAGTATAGCCAATTGGTAGGAGGCAAACCAGTAGTGTCAGTGGTGCAACAAGTTTCACATTTGCCTGTAGTGAGTCCACACCAAGTAGACTGATTGCTAACAATACAATGCAGCCTAAGGGGGATGCTACATTTGATTGTACCATCCTTCGGATGAGTCTTTATAGGTTCATAGGTTCATAGGCAGATACTAGGCTATCTGCCCTAGGGAATTTATAAGCCTAGCTAGAGTGTATTTGGCTTCTGCCTCCCTATTAGATTAGCCTACTGTGCCTCTGTAAAGTAGGTCACAGAAGGTACCCTTTTAAGATTAGTTTACTGTGCCTCTGTCTAGCAGGGACACAGAAGAGATCCCAGGGGTGAATTTGCAATTTCCCATCCACGCGTCCAGATTTCGCTTGAAGAGGGTCAGCGAGGGGCTATGTCTAATATGAATTGGGATTTTATTCCAGAGTGAGGGGAGCCTCTGGGAAATGAATCTGTCCCTCCAGCATGTCCTATTTATTTTTGTGCTGAGGTTTAGGTCCCTGGAACATGTAGCTCCAAGGGACTTGGATTTTTTTGAGGTGGAGCATGTCCATTAATTCTGGGTTTGACATGGCTTTGTACGTCAGGCATAGATCGCCTCTGAGTAGGCGGTAAGCAACTGAGTAGAGCTGGAGTTTCTTTAGTCGAGCTGCATAGGATATCTGTTTGTAGCCCATGATCCTCTTGGTGAGGTACTTTTGGGGTCTCTCCAGTTGCGGCAGGTGTCAGGTAAGGTACATCCAAAAAGGGGCATTGTATTCAATTATGGGCCTGATGAGTGACGAGTAGAGGGGCACAATGACCTCTCTTCATCTAGATGCGAACCCTTTCGTGATAAGCTGGGCTATATAGAAGGTCTTTCTAACCACTTTGGCAACGTGATTATCAAAGGAGAGATTACTATCTACGTTGGTCCCCAAATCTCTAATTACTTCTTCCATACTTAATGGATTACGACCTATGTGGTAATTTGTGGGCACCTTGTTTTTCCCAAAGGGGATGACTATGTACTTTTTAGCATTTAGCTTGAGGCCGTAGCTCTGGCACCAAGCATCCGTCTCTGTGAGACCCTTTTGGAGGATGCTTGTGTCAGCTGGAGATTCTATTATGGCCCCAGTTTGCAGTCATCTGCGAACTTTGTCAGCCATAATCCCCCTGTGTTAGCTTGAACCTCAGAGAAGTATATACCAAACAAGAGAGGTCCCTGAACTGAGCCCTGTGGGATGTCACTTGTAACTGATTTGGATTCGGACACGGCACCTGCGATTCTGACCATGTGGGTTCTATCTCTGAGCCAGTTTGCAACCCATCTTGTGATATAGGGGTTGATATTTAAGCTGGTAAGCTTATTTATGATGCTCGAGTGGGGTATTGTGTCGAAGGCTTTTGTGAGGTCCAGGTAGGCTGTGTGGACTACCTTGCCCTCATCTATGGCTTTGGTAACTGTTTCAAAGAAATCAGCTAGGTTTAAGAGGCAAGAGCTGCCCTTAACAAAGCCGAATTGGGTAGGGTCCAGTGTCTGGAGGCTCCCAATGTCTTTGTTTATAAGTTCTATGATAATACGCTCCATAGCTTTACAGACCATACTAATCAGGCTTATGGGGCGATAGTTTTTGGGGTCCGTTGTGGCACCACCTTTGTGGAGTGGGACCACTGTAGCTGTACGCAATTCTTTGGGTACATATCCTGTAGTAAGGCTAAGTTTGAACAGTGACTTAATGTGAGGGTTCAGTTCTTCCTGGAGCTCATGTAAGACACAGCCTGGGACACCGTCCGGTCCCATAGATGCTGTGTTTTTTGCTTTGGAGAGGGCAGCTTTCACCTGTGCATCTGTGATGTCAGGGAGGTTACATTCAGTTGGGATAGGCATTTGGTCCTTTGGGGGGGAAGTGGGGGGAGAAGTTTGCACTGAATCTGTCTGCCAGGATGTTGGCTATGTCTGTAGGTTCAGTGTATTTTGTACCGTTATGCAACAATTCAGAGCATATCTTGGAGTTTCCACCCATGTTCCTGACATAACTAAAGAAGGCCTTGTGATTATCGTTAGTGTCTAGGGCGATTTTTCTTTCGAAACTGGCCTTTGATGATTTTATGAGGGATCGAAGTTTCTTGCTAATACTGATCAGAGATGCCTTCCCTTTTTGGGATTTTGCTCTGTCGTGTAGTAGCTTCCTCCTTCTGTTGTATAGCTTATTTATGGCCGGGGTCCACCAGACCGGTCTCCTGTTTTTGGAGGAGTGAGTCTTGGTTTTATTTGGGATAGCATGATCCATGCATTCCTGCAGGTGCTCATAGAATGCATTTGTAAAGGATTCTGCGGATTGGGCTGTATTATCCTCTGGCCCAGGGACTTTGAAGGATTCCACCTCAGTCTTGAGAAGTGCAAAGCTGGCTTTTGAGAAATTCCTTACATTGATTTCCTTGGCTGGGGGTGGGGACGGGATATGGATGTCCAGGGAAATTTGTTTATGGCCTGATCTTACCAATGAGGGGTTTACCTCTGGTGTGGAACATAGAGTCCCCATGTTGGTGATGACCAGGTCCAATATGTTGTTCCCTCTTGTGGGAGTGGTGACCAGTTGTTCCATTGCGTTAGAGTATATAAATTCAAGGAACCATTGGCCGAGGGTGTTTGGGCTTGAGTAGTTTTCCCAGTCAATGTTTGGGTAGTTGAAGTCACCCAATAACATAGTGTTTGGAGAGACCTTCATATTCTCCAGTGTTCTCAGGAATGCCAAGTGGGGTTCCTGTAATAGGGAGGGTGTTCTGTAGCAGGCTACAACCTGAAAGGCAGTTTTGCCTGCTGTTAGTTGCACATGGATGGTTTCCGATGCTTTGTGCAGTGTCACTAACCTGGAGGTGTAGGTATCTTTGATGAATATAGATACTCCCCCTCCTTTTGTGCTTCGGTCCGAGTTTTGGGGCCGAAATGCATGGTATGAGTTATAACCTGGTAGTGCTGGGGTGCTCTCAGGAGCCTTGAACCAGGTTTCTGTTACTGCATAGACATCGATTTTCTCCATACTGAGGAGAGCCTCGAGTGAGTGCATCTTGAGGATTACACTTCTGGCATTGAGTAGCATTACCTTTAGTTTTTTATCCTTGGGTTGTCTATGGAGGTGGGTTTGTCCTTTGAGCCTTGCCTAAAAAAGGCACTATGGGGGTGGCAAGAGCCTTGGCCAGTATACAAAAGCCTAAGGGTGACAGGTGCAAGCCATCCATAGTGAAGCAACGTGGCTTGTCGGGCATGTCATCCCAGGCTGACAGACACTGGATCCCCTTTGAATGACACCAATACTTTAGCCAATTGTTGAAACTGATCATTTTGTCTTTATACTGTGGCATCATTCTTGGTGAGGGCAAGATGCTACTCAAGGTCAGGGTCATACCAACCTGGGCTATATGGTCAGAGAGCTCCTCTATGTCTCTTTTCATGTAGTCCAGGGAGGTACATCTCAGGTCATTCACACCAGCATTGACAATGATGGAGTCATACTTGTACTTGCTTTGGAGTGACCTGAGTGCTTGTGTTATGTGGCGGATCCTGGCACCTGACAGGCAGCTTACAGTGACCTTCTCCTTGTTTAGTCTGGTGAGCTGGACGTCAGTGTGCCGGACAATAGAGTCCCCTATAACAAGTGTATTTGGTGTGTTGTTTGGCCTTAAGGGCTGTGACTGTGAGGCACACTGATTTTGTGAGATATGTGATTCATGGGTATTGTTGAGGATTGGCTGTTGCTTGGATATCTGCTTAGGAGGTCTTTGCTGTTTAGGCAGATTTTTATTTAGAGCCTCTGAGTATGTTTTTGTGTGTTTATGTGTTGGGTATGCAGATGCAATAGGTCTGCGTGAGACTGGATTTGTGGTGTGGGTGGTTACCTTTTCCTCCTGACTGACTGTGCCAGTCTTGGGTTGAGAGAGCTCTGCCTCCAGTTTGGCTGTGTAACTGCATCTCTCACATGTATTAGAGTTTGTTGGAAGGAGGAGAGGGTTGTCTGTGTACATAAGGCAATTGTAGCATTGCCTCAAAATTCCCAGATTCACCAGCTGGACTGGAGAGTAACCTTGAAACTGACCCTTGGACATACCAGATTAGTATAGGGAACTGGTTTTTACTGATCAGATTAGGGAAGGGAACTGATTTTTCACTTGATCAGGAAGGACCAATCGGGAGCCTAATACTTATGAGAAGTCAAGGAGGGTGTAGTGCTTTAGTTAGTTAGTGTTTCCTTATAAGAGCTGAGCAAGTGCAGGGCTTTAGAAAGAGAATAGAGTGATTACTTTGAGAGTTTGAACAGTTCTAAGGGAAGAAGTGAAGAGCAGACTTTGTGGAGCCTGGAATAGTTTAAACCTGTTAAGGTGGCGCTGCCCGACGCTGCTCAGTGCGCAAAACCGCGCAAAAATAGAGTTATAGGGTTTTAAGAGAGACAGATCAAGGAGTTTAGAATTGGCCAATAAAACTACAGCTTCTAGGTAGTAACCACTCCTCCAGGGACAGGCAGGCTGTTCAGTGTTAACCACTCCCACTGGTGAACACAGACACTTCCATTTAGCCCAAGCAAGCACTGGCCTTCTAGAACTTCCAAACAGTTCAGAACAGCAAATCTGTAACTGAACTTTCTTAACTTTCAGAAAGTGGGAAAAAAGCAAGATTTTTTTTTTTTCTTTTTGTTGTAGTTTAAAGGAAGCAGAGATACACAAGCAGCAAAATAATCACAACCATGCAATAAATGACCCCACACTTGAGTGCTAGGCCAAAATCAGGTAAAATGCAGTTTTAGGGAAAAAAACGATTTTAAATTAAGTGCAACACAGGAAATGCAGTAAACAGGCTCTAGATGTGTTCCAAGTTGCTTGAGTGGGTGGTAGCTCAGGTGGATTTAAGGATCCCACAGCAACTATCAAAAAGAGTAGATGTCCTTCATTTATATACAAAACAACTCTTATTTACAACATATTTACATATTTATAAATATTTACAAATGTACATATATATAGATATACAAATTTCTTTACACATATTCATAATTTCCTTTACAGTTATACTGAATGCTAATTCCTGTTAGAACCCTTCTCCTTTTTCCATAACCATCCTAGGATTTTACTTAATACTGTTGCTAAATTCCATTTACATTAAACATAATTTAATTTATTCTTTCATTCCATAAAACCCATATGACTTAAATAACTTATTACCTATTGTTTTAACATATCATTTACTTCTGTTCTTATAATATCAATATTTAATCATATCCATGTATATTTTAAGATATTCTCATAGTAATATGATTGTTCCATTACTAGTCTGCTTCCTTCTTCATTCCATGTTTCTCATTTATCATTTTTATTCCTTTGCCTATTCTATTTAATCATTGTTTTGCTTTATCTCTAGCCATATTGTAAGATGATCAGAACATCTTGTCCCAATGTTCTGTTTCAGTTGTATATATATATATATATATATATATATATATATATATATATATATATATATATATATATATATATCCTTTTTGTAAGTCTATGAGGTTTTTCCCATAGTTTTAACTTACCACATCTTATAACTTCTAGCATTTTCCTTATATCATTACCTTTATTTTTACACTTGTCTCTCAAATCATAATTAAAATCTTATGTTATTATAATATGCATATTTATCACTACATAGTATAAAATCTGATGAAATATGCTTCCTCTTTCTTTGCAATTAGTTTAAGCATATAATATTATAATTCTGTATATACGTGTTCATTCCATTTTAAATCTACAATGTTTAATATTCCCATTTTTGCTAAAGTTACATTTAATATATTTACTTTATTTCTACAGAATACGGCTATTCCAAAACATCTCTCATTTCTCAAATTCCAAATTATCTTTCCTCCCCATAGTTTTTCCATTTGTAATCTTTCTTCATTTGATAAAAATCTTATGTCTTTTAATATAATTACATCTATATCACATGTATTATACCACTCAAAAATCTTTAATATTCTTACTATATTTTTAATAGATTTACAGAAAATACTCTAAATGTTTCATTTTTCAATTTTACTTAGATTCATGGTTTCATAAGTTCATAGCTAATTACTAAGCTAAATTTCTTAAATGGCCATTCTAAGCCTAACCAATTTCTCTCCCAATTGCGAGAATCAAACTCTGTACCCTTGTGTCTGTGAGTCAGATACCTTAACCATTGTATCAACCCCAAATTATTAGCTATGCATATTTTTTTCTTTCGTTTTCTTTCTTTTTCTTTTGTTCTTATCCCTTTAAATTTTCTTTTTATTTTACACTTTTACCAATATAATTATTTTTCTTTTACTACATCCCAGTTTGTCTTCATCACTTTTTTCAGAACCTTCTTCTATGTCCTCATTATTTTTTATCTATTTTTTCTATTTTAGTACTTCTAGAATGTTTTCACTTTGTTCATTTTCTTCTCTTTCTTTTTCCTTACTCTTATTTTTATTTTTGCAATCTATCCATAAAAGTCCAATTTTGCTACATTTATTACATTTCAATTCACATTTTTTGCATCCTGTCCTACTTACCCACAGATATAATATTTTCTTTTGTTACAGTTTCTTAACAAATGTCCTTCTTTTCCACACACAAGAAAACGTGTTTTTGCATTGTCCCCAGTATTTTATGACACCCCTACTCCTCTCCATATTTATCATGCTTGTCATATGTATAATTTGTCTCTATTTTTAACACAATATTACAGTCCCATCCACAAGACCATAAACCTCTTCTGTGATAAACATTTGCAATGTCCATAATTTCTTCACATAAAGTTTTCAAATGTCCTTTCAAAGTCTTTCTTTCCAGCACTGTTCAAAATTGTACATGGATTTTATTTTTTGTTTCCCTGTTAAATGCTTTTACCAAATAAAGATTTCATGAGTTACAGTCCTCCTTTTTTCATATTCACAAAGAAACATTTCCATTGAAAAAGCAGTCTCAAATATAATGTCACAAAATGTCTCTTTGTTAATAAAAATAAATACTCTTACCTCATGTACTTTTACATCCAAAGGAGCTAATAAATTGTCCCACACTTCATATCTGCCCATTTCTTTCTCTTCTTTACTTTGAATACTTAACATGTACTTCCATTTTTTTATTTTCTTCTGCCTTCATTCACTTTCTCTGCATATGTTTTGTTTTCCATCTCTGTCCTATTCTGCAGGAGTGTCTCTGCTTCCTCCTTTTGTATTTTCCCCTTAATGTACCCCCACCTCCCAGGAAACATCTCCTTCATTTTCTGGCTCACTTTACATCACGATTTTTTAAGTAAATCATTCCGCAACCTTCCTGAATGGAGGGTTTAATTACACATCCCTCGTTTGCTTACTTGTCTTCATCAAACAGATTTCTTTGAAACATCATCTCAGAATCTTGCACACATTCTCCAGTTTCAATATTTGCTTTCTCCTCCATTTCTCTCACCATTCCATTATCTCCTTCTTCCTCTATCTAATTCCCTGTTTCTCTGGGCCACCTCTGCACTTGGAACAGAAACAGGAAATGCTACAGCAAAATGTGTTCCACTGGCAACAATTATGAGTAAGAGAATTTCCTTTATGCCTTGACTGAATTTTCCCTGTAGTATAAATTCCACGTCTGGTCTCCCCTGAAAAGAGGCTACTAGCCTAGTGTGACTAACCCGGTCAACAAAAGAATAAATAAAGAAATAAAATAAAACTCAAGGATGGTACTTAATAAATCACAGAGCAACCTCAGACACTCATCGAGAATCCCAAGATCTACAGTATCAGAAGTCTCTAAGGACCAAGAGTGAATAATGATGATGTTGACCTCTAGCCATCATGATGTCATTAATCACTCTAAGGTTCCCTCCATTTCTGTGCTTAGTTCTAAAGCTGGATGGACAATAATCTGATAAGTCATTTGATGCTTGTTAGGAGCACAGCTAAGTCTAGACCACTTTTCCAATAACCTCTACAATAAATGAAACACTCAAGCCAGAGCAATAATTGTCCAGAAGGTTTGCATCTAAAAATGACTTTTTAAGGACATGGACAATCAGATCTTTTAGTGTAGACTGAATTACCTCTTTTGTACGTTAGGTGTGAAAGTTCTGTAGAATAATGGGTCCCATGATTTAAGGCAAGATCTTAACATCATTTCAGGACCAAGTTTCAAAGTGCAATAGGTTGGATGCTTAGCCAAAAAAAAACTCCCTTGAGCTTGTAGTGTCCAAGTAATCAACCTCCTTGCAACACCTATGTGCATGTACTTTCAAAGTAATATTTCTTGTATCATAAGTCTGGATCATCATCTCAAACATAAATCAGTCTTCAATGGTTCAATCCTGGAGAAATGACTAACTTATTCTAGAGAACATGTCAATCTGGCAGAGCTACACAACTTGTCCATCAGCTGAAAGAGTGCATCTAGAAGGACAGATGTAGTGGAGATCCCTTTATAAATAAAAATGTCTGAGATATCTCTGGCATGAAGCATAACCATTGGCAACAATTTTTTTCTCAGAAACTATGCCCTACCCCTTCTATAGTTGAACATCTACCCTAAGTTATGCATAGACAACAATTCATGGTGAAACCATAGTTCTTGTTGAAATATAGCTCAAATCTATACACTAAATTGGGTGGCCTGATTCACTGCACTATCAATATCATTATTATACAGTATGCCACCATGTGTACATCAGAATCATCTTTACTGATGCCCTCCACAACTGGTCAAGGACTGGGCATAGAATATCTAAATTTACAGCCCTAAGATCCCTAGATTTCACCAGCTCCAAGACTGACCCCAAGACTGTGACTGTGAAGACTTAATCTGAAATAGACTAGGCAATAGTATGATCAAGAGAGAAGTTCAAACACAAAATTCCTGTCTTGAGGACCAACCTGGAAGATTAAGTTAGGTCAATGAATGTCTAAACATACGAGTTGTACTGAAAATGACTGAGAGAAGCTGAAACTTTCCAAGAAACCTGGTATCCCCATGGTGATTCCACAAGTAAAACACCAAAAAGATTCCAGCACCATTCAGGAGGTATATAGAGCCAACTTTTATTGTGACTAAAACAACAAAAACAGCATACCGGTTTTGGCAAAACTTACAGCCTTCTTCGGTGCATTAAATAAATGTAATCCATTACACATTTAAATAATGTTTAATTAGACCATACTGGGGGCTGATTGGTTTATGCCAGAATTAGCTTATTTCATTAAGGCCACAAGTAAATCATCATTGGCTTAAACATTAAAATCTCATTATAAGTAACTATTCAGAAGATTACTGTACTAGGTCAGTGAGGAGCAAGGAGATCAGGTAACTCTTGCAGAAATGCTCTGCATATTTGCTGATTTTATCAAGGAGGACCCTGCAATTTATTCCTATCCTTTGGACTTATTGAGAAGTGTTAGATCATCCAGCCTACACCATCATCAAATCTAGGTTTAATGAAAAAGAAATAGTTACTCCTCCACCAGTGATCCTCTGCTTAAAACTATAAATTGTGAGTAGGCCTAGAAGGACACAAGACACAAGTCAAGGCCTTGAATATTTGCCCAAAAATGTTTATGTGATGAATGCCAGTCGAACAAATGAAGCAAGTTGGCATTGTATAACACAGCTTAGACAGTATGCAAGAAAAATGGATTATACATATTGGTTAGAGATGGCAGTCTAACAACTAAGGTACTAATGTGAGGACGGGAAGCCCCTATCCACATGATATTTCACTCTTGGATGATGCCAAAAAGGTCTAAACTCAACACATTTCCCAGGTCCAGATGTGCAGACAAGGATCTTTTCCTAGCTTCTATCCTACAACTCTTCAGTTTCCCCAGTACACATAAGGAAGATCTGTAGACAAGGACCCAAATAGGTGAAGGGCCAAAAATAGGGCCCTCAAATATAAGACTCTCACGAATGTAACCTAAAGCTAGAAAAAAATCCAATTAGAATAAAAAAAAAGGAGTCTGCAGAAATTATTAACAGAAAAAATAAGACTTTGAAAGACAGAATGCAGTCAGAAGGTAAACATATTCCCCAACAGAAACAAACAAGTGTGTCAAAGATACAGTGCCATGCAATTACAAAGAAAAAAATGATGATCCAGCAATTAATTCCCTGATAACAACTGAAGCAAACTGCTGTGATCACATTATGGCTTATGCTGCTTTACTCAGCTATCCAAATCAAATCTAAAATGTCTGCTTTGTTATGATGAAAGGAACTGTAGCTATTTGTGGAGCTGGTAGCAAGTATACAGCAACAAACAGTGACTCCCAAAAAATACAGTTTCAAAATAACGCAGTTGTTGTTGTATCTTTTGGCTTTTCCCGGTTAGGGGTCGCCACAGCGGACTCCGGTCTGCTAATGATTGGCAGTAGATTTTTACATACAGAGTTGCAAGCCCTGACGCACAACCTTCAACAAAGGTACTCCCATTCACGCATGTCTCCACATAGAAGACGCTTTAACTGAGAATCGAACAGGAAATCTTACTGTGAGGCGACAACGCTACCCTTAATCAAAACTAATCATTCTACAGTTATTAGAGTTTGCCAAATCCTGTATAAAAACTTCAATGGAGAAGGTGTTAAAAGCACCTGGAGTTCATCCCACACAACAGTTCCAATGGTTCCAAAAGTCATAGCCTGAGGACGTTAAAACAAACACATCCAATAGGCAGTAAGAGAAACCAAGAAGAACAGAAGACACGGTTACACCTGGGATTTCCAAGGATTTGCACTCCCCTCAATCTAGTAGTTAGAATAGCCCTCAGTACAGCCTCAGGATTTGCAAGTCAAGGATGCCAGTTCACATTGCTCTGACAAAAGCGACATTAACAAGTAGATCAAAACCCATCAATGATACAGAAGCAAACAAAAAGGCAAGAGTCAACCTACTGAGGAAAAAAATAAGGATTAAGGAGAATGCCCTATGAAGTTTTTGGATTCCACTCTGACCTTTTAAGATTAGATTGGACATTTGGCTGAAGAAATGGTGAGACCAGCCTGGCTGGATTTATCAAATCAGTATTAGGCAGACAGACAAAGACAACTCAGTTTGTAAATGGGAAGAGCAGTAACTAGATACAGCAGCCTTCCCCTAGCTAAAATAAGTTGCACTCAAGTTTTTTTTTTTTAATTGCAATGTTTCTGAATACATTTCCTATCTCATCATAATATCTATTATTTGTGGTACTAAAGCAAATAAAATTTGCTATTAATTCACATGAGCAAAGGTATGGCTAGCATTGCACTTCTAATATCATTTTTTTTTTTTTGAAAAAGTCTGTTAGACATCATCAATTATAGCTGGGTAAGCTTAAAAACAGAGAGCTCAGTTAGCTGTGATGATTTAATGATGACCTCTTTTTTTCCTGCACTGAGCTGTATAGTTTAGATTCTGAAGTCTCATTTCTTGGAACTCCTGGGTTGCTGAATGGTGTGTGAATGAAAAGACCCAAAACAGATGCCAACTTTATTACAGCAAAGTAGAAGCTTTCTATTTTGGCTCTTGATGTTACTATTTTTTTGTTTGTTTTCCATTTTATCTCTTGTCATGTGTGTGTGTGTTTTTTTTTTTTTGTAAACTGTTGAATGATATGCTACCAACAGAGCTGTAGAGACAGAGGGACACTGACCATATCTGGATACTAGTACATCTATTTTTCTGTAGTACTTATACAACACTAACAAGCATCACATTATAACAGAGTATGTGGGTTATTATTAACTATACCACTTTTACTTCTGTTTTATTTGACATGGATGGGAGAGTAGTTAAGAAAATGAATGCAGTGGTCAGACCTTAACATAATATAGACCAATTACCAATTAGGCTGTTTCATGCACATTAATGCTGACTAAAAGCATAGGTTGGGTGGAGCAAAAGAGGTAGCGTGTGCCTTTTTGCTCTAATACCGACATGTGCCAACAGGTATTCAAAGTATCAGCATTCTGTATTACTTTCAGTCCTCAAAAATGAATATCCACCCTCAATCAACTACTGCTTATGTTGTTGTTCCTGCACTCATCAGCCATCTCACCTTAAGTCTGCTCATGCTCTCTGTTTTCATTTAGTTTGGTTCTTCTGTGATCCCTAAACCTAAACCACAGGTACTTAACATTTCTCACCAGCATATCTCTTAACCTTGTAGTATAACAATTCAAGGAAAAGCCAAAAAATATGGGGGAGCATGCATTTTCTGAAAGATATGATGTCATACATTCAAATATTTGTCATGACTGAGTAGCTTCATTCCTTAATGATTTGTCAAACCACACATTTATTAGGAATAATCACAAAACAGGATGCAAAAGTCTGGACATTCTGTGCATTTCTGGACAGTGAAGAGGTATGCTTAGCAGATGAAGAACTGGTCTGTTTATAATTTTTTGAAATATGCCTGTCCAGACTCATGCACTAATGTTTCCCAATGACATGGTAACCTATCCGTTTAATGTGTTACAACAATCTTGACTGGAAGGTATTATGTTAATGAGCACGCCTATATATTAACATTTACTGTGTCTAATTTTGCATTTCATTGTCAGAAGTGCTTGGAACACAACAGTGGTAGCACCGTTTCAGTACTAGTAATTGCTTTACATTGTATTTATTAGAATCATGCCTTAAGCGGCAAGGAATATACTTTAAAGGGACTCTTCTATACTAAATAACATAACACAGAACATAAACACTGCCTCCCTTCTCACTCTACACAGGCATTTTGTATTGCACTTTGTGCATACCTGTCAAACTGGAAACATCAAAAATTTGGACAAAGGCACATGAAAAGTAGGTACAACTGGCCAAAAATCTGTATGCTGATTAACATAAAACCCACACATTATTATGTGAGCCCCACCCACTCCAATGGATTTGTAGTATACCAACAGTCAAAAGCAAATTGAAGAACAGACAAAATATTAAACCAGAACTGATTCATGAGAAGTCGAAAGCAGAAATGTAACATTTGCATGCCGTTCTGCAAAATTAATGTCACATGTTGTCAAGGTCTTTGCTGCCTGACTTATGCAGAAGGGAATAACAAAGTTCATCAGTTTTGTTCCAATCCTGGTTTTAGAGTTCTAGTCTGTGACCCTGATTATCTACAAATGACTATTACTTTACATATTAAATATTGTACTGCAATACTGGCAATGGAAATAACTGAATTAAACCAGGGATCTGGGGGTTGCTATTCCCCCGCCCCTAGGGTTACCACCTGCCCCACTTTGATAGGGACAGTCCCTCTTTAGGCAGTTGCATCTTGCAAAACAACTGTAAAAATGGCAAATGTCCTGAGATTTTAGGACAAAATTATTTCCTATATTTTATGTAATAGTTGCATAAAACAGTTATTCCGTATATGAAACACCTAAATGTTATAAGAAACAGAATAAACAACTAAAATGCTGCAAAAATAAGCCTTTATTTAGGCAAAAAAGTGAAGTTCTGTCCTTTGTACTGGCCATGGATATGTTTGGGTCTGCAAAATCTGATGTTTGTACCAAAAATGTCCCACTTTGGGCATTTGAAAAGGTGGCAACCCTACGCCACCCCCCAACAAGCCATGACATTTCTAGATGCTCTGAGATGCAATTTAGAATTTTTTTCACATCCTTTTCATCCAATGATGACCTGAATGAAAACCATTATTAAAGGAGAACAATGGGCTACAATGTAAATTTCAAGTTTTACACATTTTATCTCCATATTCACACCTCTGAAGCATATATATATATATATATATATATATATATATATATATATATATATATATATATATATATATATATATATATATATAGTATTTAAATTCAGTAATTTTGAGACATTTGGAAACCCCATTCCTTTCATTACCATAGAGCTAAGAAAGCCTTTGCACTAAGCAGTTCTCATGATTTGCAAAACAAAGATCTTGTCAGCAAAAAGGTGACATCTGGAAAGTGATTAAGGGTTAGTTTGTCCATGGCATTCAATAGTTACTGCCCAAAATGATATCAGCCATGCAAAGTTTTCTGATCACCCTAAAGCACCATAAATCTGCTCACACAACGACATTGTGTAGGAGTTTTGTGGTGCTTAAAAATGCAAGCAGCTCTTACAGGAAAACCTTTATACTTTTGAAGTTTCTACACACACTATTTTCAGGAACAGCAGCACAAGAGAGGTAGTGTGCAGGAGAGAAACAGCATAGCCAGCCGCCACTCTAGCATGGGCGCTTTTCCAGTATTTATTTAGTTTAGGTAGACCAGGATGGGAGCACCGGGTAGTGTGGGGTGGCACAGTGGAGCTCTTTTGCCTAGGGCACCAGTTGACCTAAGGCCGCTCCTGAGAAACAGAGACAGAGAGAGAACCCCTCTAATCACAACAGAGTCACAACTGCGTGATTTCCTTTATCTAACTATTGGGCAAGTAGGCCTTAGACCATCATGCTCAGTCTCCTTTTAGGAAAATGCCACAGAAAAAACAAATCTAGTTTCTTCCCAAACAGCAGTGTGCTAAACTTTCAGAAGTGTACATATTGCTTCTCTCGCTCCAAAAACCTGAACGTTTACAAAGCTTGACTGTGATAAATTAGTTAAATGTATAAAGTAACACCTCGTCTTCCATTCTAATTTCAATTAGTGGCAGGAATGTAAGATTCCATCATTGTTTTTCAACAGACAGCAACCTTGCAATCCCAATTGCCAACAGCAAGGCTAGTATGCCATAAAACATGACTTACCACTGCCCAGAATGGAACGGAATGTCCTTAGTTTTCTTCCCATGTTGCTGACCTGTCTCTTGTAAAATCTGATACACAAGCTGTTAGGGGACACAATCAGCTTTGTATCACCTGAGACTATCATTCCCCTGCAAGTTTGAGAACTGCATTTATTTCTTTAGCCAGAACATTTTTTTCCTTCCAATGACTACTCCAAACATTCTTTACTTTGCACACCAATATCAAGTGATGAACTTCTCACTAGTTGCCAGGGCAGCTGTGAAGAGTGAAAATAAACATTCAAATGCAAGGCAAAGCATTGCCAATGTTTCTTCAGCTGAGAAAGTTTTCACTCCATTGTGTTACTTTGCTCCCTTATTCTCCAGCAGGGAAAATGTGGTTATGGTCAGAGCAAATGATAATGGTGAACAAAACATCTCAAGTTGGGGAAGATGTTCAATGTGCAGGCTAATCTGTCCTGCAGCCTACAGATTTTTTCTCCGTTCATCTCCTTAGATGTCTGTTTTGGGGGGGGGGGGGGGTTGTAGGAAACTTCCAGTTGTTGATCACCACCTCTTTCCCTGTGCAGCTGTGGAAAAATGCAAGGCGCTGGAATTGACTGTGTCTCTCAGCTGTCCTCAATTTCTCCAATGTCTCTCATATGTCCAGATGAAGTGAAATAAATGCATTTTCCCCATTTTACATTAAATCGTTAACTGCATGTTTGGTCTCCACCATACTTGTCAGCTGTCTACATTTTCACAGAATGTCCATTTTTTTAGGTCATATTTCAGGTATGTTCCTCATAACATTTATGGTTTTCTGGCAAACCACTGAGGGTTGAAGTCCTTTGTTCCCCATTATTTTAAGCTTTGTCCAAACTTCACGTGCTAAGCGGTTGAGAAGGATGTCATCCATACTTTCAGATGGTACTGTTGCAATGGGGTGGAATGTCAGCACTGGCTTTCATGAAGACCAAATGTGCAATTGTGACTGAATCACTTTGTCTGTGTGTTACAAATGCTTCAGAACTGCCTGGTTTATCATAACCTCCAAATTCCTCTCTCCGATTTTCTGTCTTTTGATATAAGAAACTGTAGCTTAAGGTATTATGCTCTTTAGACACTAATAGAATTTGAGTTAAATAATCAGATGTTAGTGGATTTTGTGAAAAGATTGGCCATGGCTGTGCTGAATATGTATTTTAAGAGGAGGGAGGAGCATAGGTGACACACAAGAGTAGAGGGAGATGCACACAGGTGGATTATATTTTAAGTAGAAGGGCCAGTCTAAAGGAGATTGGAGACTGCAAAGTGGTGACAGGGGAAAGTGTGGTTAGGCAGCATAGGATGGTGGTCTGCAGGATGGCATTGGCAATCAAGAACGAGAGGAGGAGTGTGAGGGCAGTGCCAAGGATCAAATGGTGGAGGTTGAAAAAGGATAACCGTAAGGTGGTGTTCAGAGAAGAGTTAAGACAGGCACTGTGAAGAGTTATCAGATAGCTGGGCAGCCACAGCAGAGGTGGTAAGGGAGACAGCTAGAAAGGTGGTTGGTGTGACAACTGGACAAAGGAAGGAGGAAAAGGAGACATGGTGGTGGAATGAGGAAGTACAGGAGAGTGTACACAGGGAAAGGTTGGTGAAGAAAAAGTGGGATTGTTAGAGAGATGAAGAAAGTAGACAGGAGTATAATGAGATGAGGTGTATGGTGAAGAGAGAGGTGAGAAGGCTAAGGATAAGGCATATGATGAGTTGTATGAAAGGTTGGGCACTAAGGAAGGAGAAAAGACCTGTACTAATTGGCTAGACAGAGGGACTAAGAGGGGAAAGATGTGCAGCAGGTTAGGGTGATAAAGGATACTGAGGGAAATGTACTCACAAGTGAGGAGAGTGGGTTGAGCAGATGTGAAAAGTACTTTGGGGGGCTGATAAATGAAGAGAATTAAAGACAGAGTAGGTTGGATGATGTGGGGATAGTGAATCAGGAACTGCAATGGATTAGCAATGAGGAAGTAAGGACAGCTATGAAGAGGATGAAGAATGGAAAGGCCATTAGTCTAGATGACATACCTTTGGAAGCATGGAAGAGTTTAGGAAAGATGGCAGTGGGGTTTTTAACAAGATTGTTTAACGAAATCTTGGAAAGTGAGAGGATACTCGAGGAGTGGAGAAGAAGCATATTGGTACCAATTTTTAAGAATAAGGATGATGTGCAGAGCAATAGTAACTACAGAGGGATAAAATTGATCAGCTACAGCATGAAGTTATTGGAAACAGTAGTAGAAGCTAGCTTAAGAAGGGAGGTGATGGTCACTGAGCAGCAGTATGGATTCATGCCTGGAAAGAGCACTACAGATGTGATGTTTGCCCTGAGGATGTTGATGTAGAAGTATAGAGATGGTCAGAATGAGATGCATTATGTCTTTGTGGACTTAGAGAAAGCATATAACAGGGTGCCCAGAAAGGAGTTGTGGTATTGTATGAGGAAGTTGGGAGTGGCAGAAAAGCATGTAAGAGTGGTACAGGATATGTACGAGGGTAGTGTGACAGTTGTGAGGTCTGTGGTAGACGTGATGGATGCGTTCAAGGTGGAGGTGGGATTACATCAAGGATCAGCTCTGAGTCCTTTCTTATTTGCAATGGTGATGGACAGGTTGACAGACAAAATCAGACAGGAGTCCCAGTGGACTATGATGTTTGCAGATGACATTGTGATCTGCAGTGAGAGTAGGGAGCAGGTTGAGGAGACCCTGAAGAGGTGGAGATATGCTCTAGAGAGAAGAGGAATGAAGGTCAGCAAGACTACGACAGAATATATGTGTGTGAATAAGAGGGAGGATAGAGGAATGGTGAGGATGCAGGGAGTAGAGTTGGCGGAGGTGAATGAGTTTAAATACTTGGCATCAACAGTTCAGAGTAATGGTGAGTGTGGAACAGAGGTGAAGAAGAGAGTACAGGCAGGGTGGAGAGGATGGAGAAGAGTGTCAGGAGTGATTTGTGACATGCGGGTATCAGTAATAGTGAAAGGGAAGTTCTACAAGATGGTAGTGAGACTAGCTATGCTATATAAGTTGGAGGCAGTGGCACAGATGAAAAAACAGGAGTCAGAGCAGGAGGTGGAAGAGTTAAAGATGTTAAAGATTTGCATTGGGTGTGGCGAGGATGGACAGGATTAGAAATGAGTATATTTAGAAGGTCAGCTCATGTTGGACAGTTTGGAGACAAAGCCAGACTGGTGAGATTACATTGGTTTTCACATGTACTGAGGAGAGATGCTGGGTATATTGGGAGAAGTATGCTAAGGATGGAGCTGCCAGGTAAGAGGAAAATAGGAAGGCCTAAGATAAGGTTTATGGATGTGGTGAGAGAGGACATGCAGGTGGGTAGTGTGACAGAGCAAGATGCAGAGGATAGAAAGAAATGGGAACAGATGATCTGCTGTGGTGACCTCTAATGAGAGCAGCCAAAAGAAAAAAGAACAAAAAGAATTCATCCATCCATCCATACATTCACAACCCTTTTTTCTCCATTTTTGCACATGTTGTTGGGTTGTCACTGTCACTTTAACAGTGACAATCATCTAAAGCCAAGGTTCACACTGCCAGGGGCAAGCCTTGCCACATTTGTTCTTTCATACCACTCACTCGCACGCGCAGTCACCTATGGCCAAATTGGAGTATCCAATCCCCCTTTTGCATGTGTTTGGAATGTGGGAAGAAACCACAGAACACAGAGGAAACCCACGTGAACACAGGGAAGACAAAACATACTAATGTGAAACCTATTATTCTGGCACCTTTTTAAGTGGGTAAGCTCATTTTATTTAAATATGTCTTTGATTGAAAAAAGCAAAGCATTTACTATGATGTCAGTACTAAAAAATAGTGTCAGATCAGGGCCTGGGTTCATCATCAATTTGACGCAACATCCTTGTTGCTTAGCTGCTGCAAGTCATGGGCAGGCTGTGGCTGTACAAAACTGATGTTTTTTTTTTGTTTTTTGAAACCTTCTGAGTCTCCCAGAGTCCAACAGGCAGTCAGGCACTGCCTCACAAAGCTGAAGTCTTCACGCATGCCCCTGCATGTTGATGACACTGCGGGATATGCTGGCAGTGATGTGATGACATCAGCTATTCTTTAAAATGTAAATAAAATTTAAAAAAGTCTGGAATTGAAGGGGCCACACAGAAATTTGTGGCATTCCATTATTTCGCCTGCAAAACTGGAAAATATTCAGGAATTTGGTACAGATGAGAATTATGACTTTGTGTCTCAGTTCTGTCCAGTTAGCAAATGGCTTGACTAGTAATTGTTACTGTTACCAAATAACATTACATTTCTCAGTGTAACTATATCATGCCTATTAAGACCTGTAATCCAGGAAAAAGTTGTAGCAAAATGCATGGCAAGTGAGACTTTTTAAAGTACAAATAAACATAATTTGGTTTGGCAGAATTAAAATGTTTGGACGTTTATTACAAGTCAGATAATGGAAAAAAAAAACTGTAGAATTGAAAAGAAACTCTGAGGCATTGATCAACAACACTTCGTTTATAGGACAAAGATCATTTCTGGTTACTGTAGTTACAATATTTAATGGTGAGAGAAATGCAGTTGTAATGCTGTCAGATAAGCACCCGTTCACAAATAAAGCTGTCAGCAATTGGAAAGGAGAGGTGAAGCAAACATTGAAAAAGTAAATATAGACAAGTGAGGTTAATCAATTTCAGACAAAGGATGGGAAGGAAGTGTAGACAAAACAACAATAAGGTATATGGATAAAGGAGGGTATTGAATAAAAAATGTGGCATGACTGCTTGGGCTGAAGGGAGTAGTGATGCTGGACATAATAAAGAATGTGTGCAGGATGAAGCTGCTTAAGAGAAATGGTAGACATAACTGAAGGCAGATACTGATAACCATTTCAGTTGACTTCTAAGGTGAATTATGTTGACAATAATCCATGTGATTTTACCGGTATGCACAATTATAATAAAATATAGGAAGGTGTATAGGTATACATGGGTGAGCTCAAATATGCAAATTATGGGCAGTATGCGAAAGGTACAGGTACAGGAATTTGACCAGAGGGTGTGTGTAGCATACACTACAGAATTATTTCAGTAAGGCATCCCTCCAGGAAAGTCAGGACTATATATCTTGTTACAGAGTCATTTATTTGCTGCAGTACATTGAAATGTATTCAACTCCAGCAGGAAAAGGTAACATATACTCTATAATTTAAATGCGAAAAAAAAAAAACAGTACAGCTCAACAACTTTAGAATTAAGTAAGCATACACTCAGTAATGAGATTTCACAAGCCTAGAAGATCACAACTACATCCTCACCTAAATGGCACTTGTAGGGCTTATGATTTCCCATGAAGAACAAGGGGAGAGAAAAAAAGGATATAAGGGCAACTCAGCTGCTTTATTCCACTCGCAAAATGCAAGAAAGCATTCAGTGGCTATAACTCATTTAGGTTATGGTCATTGTGTCTTTATAATGCATGTAGTGGACAGCTTCTTGTGAAGACTTATTGTCATTTATGCATCCACTGTTGTTTAGAATGGGAAAATGTTTCATTTAGCAGGGGCATGATGACCATATATTTAATCTTTATGGGTGTTCCTTTGAGGATGTCAGGGAAAGTGTGATGGCATAAGAAAAAAAGGTGTAACCCTAGAAAAGGGACACTTAGAAAGCTGACTGTCACCTCACAGTAAGACGTTGTCCTGTTCGATTCTCAGCTGAAGCGTATTCTGTGTAGAGACATGTGTGAATGGGCATACCTTCGTTGAAGGTTGTGCGTCAGGGCTGGCAACTCGGTACGTAAAAATCAGCTGCCAATCATTAGAGGACCGGAGTTCCGCTGTGGCGACCCCTAACCGGGAAAAGCCGAAAGACACGATGACAAGAAAGCTGACTGGTGTGTACTGACTTTTGGGAAGAGGTATTTAAATGTAGTTTCACATGCAAACTAGGAAGCATGCGGAAGATTTGAACTAATGTTCACTGTTATTAACAGACCTGATAAGAATTATACAGTTTATTTTAACAAACACCTATAGTGACACAACTGGGAGATAACAATTTTCCAGGTGAACCTCTGTGTTTAATGAGAGCAGCATAATTTATGATCAGATAATCCTGTCCATGCATATATTTTCTTCTCAGTCTTTTTTTCTTTTTTTGCAATTTGTATAGCGATTACTTTGTCAAAAAAGTCATCAACGGAAAATTAGCAACCAATTAGGCAGCATGTTAAACATGCATATGGACTGACTAGAGTATAGCTGCAACTAAAATACTAGTTTTCTCGTGACGTATGCAGACAGGTTCTTCCCACCTCATGACAAAATTCTTAACTTATGTAAAACCTTTACAAAAAAGGTCTGTCATGTTCGGTAGGCTCAATTCACTATAACCAGTATAAACTACTAAAAAGTATATTTTAGTTAAAGATTCAGTGTATGCATCACTTGCTTGTCTGTTTTTCAAAGCAGAACATAGTGGCGTAATTTTTCTGCTTTGCATTTTTCTTCACTGTGCAGCTGATAATGTAGTATAAAGAGCAAATGGAAATACTCAGATCTTTTTTAACTTTCATGAAGGTTAGCAGTAACCACTAGT